>NW_027765907.1:0-296 GCF_054177405.1 Leptonychotes weddellii
GAGAAGCAGACTCCCTGCTGAGCAGGGAGCCTGATGGGGGGCTCTGGGATCACTACCCCAGGGGAAGCAGATGCTCAACTGACTGAGCCACCCAGGTACCCCTGCCGGGTCTTTTTTTATTAGATGATGATATTGTAAATTTTACCTTGTTGGGTGCTGGATACTTTTGTGTACCTCTAATTATTTTTGAAATTTGTTATGGGACACAGATAAGTTACTTGGTAACAGTGTGAGATTTGCTTTTTAGACATGCTAGGTAGTACCAGTGTATTATTCAGTCTAGGACTAATTATTCC
>NW_027765908.1:0-296 GCF_054177405.1 Leptonychotes weddellii
GAGAAGCAGACTCCCTGCTGAGCAGGGAGCCTGATGGGGGGCTCTGGGATCACTACCCCAGGGGAAGCAGATGCTCAACTGACTGAGCCACCCAGGCACCCCTGCCGGGTCTTTTTTTATTAGATGATGATATTGTAAATTTTACCTTGTTGGGTGCTGGATACTTTTGTGTACCTCTAATTATTTTTGAAATTTGTTACGGGACACAGATAAGTTACTTGGTAACAGTGTGAGATTTGCTTTTTAGACATGCTAGGTAGTACCAGTGTATTATTCAGTCTAGGACTAATTATTCC
>NW_027765909.1:0-296 GCF_054177405.1 Leptonychotes weddellii
GACTCCATGAAAACCACACATCACATCACAACACTCTGGTACCTGGGGATTGAATGTTCTGTCTACACAGACACACACTCACACACACACACTTCATTTACCCACAAACATGCACAGCGGATCTTGCATTTAGCCTCATTTTGCTTCAGAAGGATGTGCATCTGGTCTTGTCATGAACTTACTTTAAGAAATAACACAACTCTGGAGTGGGGGGTGGGGTGGGAGGGATGGGGTGACTGGGTGATAGACACTGGGGAGGGTATGTGCTCTGGTAAGCGCTGTGAATTGTGCAAGAC
>NW_027765910.1:0-296 GCF_054177405.1 Leptonychotes weddellii
AGAAGACAATTTTACTACTTTCTGGATTTAATTTATATTTAAGAAGACAGATGTAGTTGGGAAACTGATTTTTTTCTACATACATGAGTAATTGTACATGTAATTGAAGGGGTGCAGGATGAGACACCCCAAATTGTGCCACTTTGACAGAAAGATTATTTTAAGTTAAAAGTAATAAAAACCCAGCAGATGAAGGAAATGCTCTCTGATGCCCCCACAACTACCTAAATTTACATGGGAAAGGAGAGCCTGTCCCAGGAAGAGAGCTGTTAACAGAGACTCCCCTTTACCTAAGA
>NW_027765911.1:0-296 GCF_054177405.1 Leptonychotes weddellii
GGGGCGCCTGGGTGGCTCAGTCGTTAAGCGTCTGCCTTCGGCTCAGGTCATGGTCCCAGGGTCCTGGGATCGAGCCCCGCATCGGGCTCCCTGCTCCCCGGGAAGCCTGCTTCTCCCTCTCCCACTCCCGCTGCTTGTGTTCCCTCTCTCGCTGTATCTCTCTCTGTCAAATAAATAAAATCTTTAAAAAAAAAAAAAAGAAAAAAAGAAAGCACTGGAGATATATTAATATTATAGGAACAACTGCAGCCAAAAACTACAACTAAAATTCAGACTCATTGCGTGTCCTTTTGGAA
>NW_027765912.1:0-296 GCF_054177405.1 Leptonychotes weddellii
CAAAGTGCAGTGGAGTTTATAAAGATGAGTAAGGTGATAGTTTCTGTCTTACACTTAGTTCAAATGGGTCAACAGATTAAGGACCGAGGGTCAAATCTGGCCAAGCCCATTTGCTTACGTGTTGTCTCTGGCTACTTTTTATCCTCTAAAAGCAGAGTTGAATCGTTGCTGTAATGAAGATTACATGCTTTTCAAAGGTTAACATATTTACTATCTTGTCCCTTTACAGAAAAAGTTTGCCAAACCTCTGAAATGGGAGATGAAAGTATAACAAAAATACCTACCTTTATTAAATG
>NW_027765913.1:0-296 GCF_054177405.1 Leptonychotes weddellii
TAAGGAATCTCTACACCCAACGTGGGGCTTGAACTCATGACCCCGAGATCCAGAGTCGCACGCTCTTCTGACAGAGCCAGCCAGGTACCCCCAGAGTTTTTTTTTTTCACTAGTACTAAAATTAGATAAACATTCCACACAGAATGAGAGTTCTAAACAGCCCCTTAAATTACCTACACTAGGCTGCCGTGAAAACAGGGCATGGGGCCCTGTAGGATCCACTCTGAGGACCAAGCATGTCCAGTGCATTGGACCAACCGTACATGGATATCATATTGAAAATGTATTTAAATTAA
>NW_027765914.1:0-296 GCF_054177405.1 Leptonychotes weddellii
AAAAAAAAAAAGTCCCGCATTGGGCTCCCTGCTCAGCGGGGAGTCGGCTTCTCCCCCTCCCTCTGCCCCTCCCCCCTGCTCATGCACTCTCTCTTTTTCTCTCACGAGCTCTCGCTCTCAAATAAATAAATCCAATCTTAAAAAAAAAATTCTACACAGAAATAAAGTAGAAATGGCCCATAGACAAATGAAAAGGTGCTCACTCTCACTCCGATTAAGGGAAGTAAAGTGAAAATTGCTGGTCTGCTGAACCAGTCTCCTAATAGCAACCCCTCATTCCATTGTTGCAGACAAAG
>NW_027765915.1:0-296 GCF_054177405.1 Leptonychotes weddellii
GATAGAGTTTAGTTAATCATCAGTTGCATATAACATCCAGCACTCATTACATCAAGTTCCCTACTTAATTCCCATCACCCAATTAACACATCCCCCTGCCCACTTCCCCTCCAGCAACCCTCAGTTTGTTCTCTATAGTTAAGAGTCTCTTATGGTTTATCTCCCTTATTTTATCCTATTTTCCTTTTCTTTTTTTTTTTAATTTAAAGTCGATTAGCCAACATGTAGTACATCATTAGTTTCAGATGTAGAGTTCAATAATTCATCAGTTCCATTTAACACTCAGTGCTCATCAC
>NW_027765916.1:0-296 GCF_054177405.1 Leptonychotes weddellii
ACCCAGGCGTAGGAGCTGCCCAGACCTAACTGCCCAGCCAGACCTACCATCTCTCCTGTCTTAGTTACTAGCACAGCTTCAGAGCATAACGTTTTTTTTTTTTTTTTTTTTTGCATTTAACTTTCTGCACTTTCTTTCCTTCAAGAGAGGGCTCAGAAGCATCAAACTAACACAGATTCCTCTGAATTTCGTACACATCATTAAATTGTCCCTGGGGCTCTTTGGGGGAAGAATCCTAAGGGGGTTTTTTTGGAGGGGGTGGGGGCACTCTCAATGGTTAAAAAAATACATGTCCT
>NW_027765917.1:0-3958 GCF_054177405.1 Leptonychotes weddellii
ATCTCTGACGGTCCCTCCCAATCCGACTGTGGCCCTGCCCTTTCCTAGTGGCCGCATGGACTACAGGAGAAATGCTGAGCTGGGAGACCAAAGGGCACGTTGAAGGCTAGCCTCCCTGGGCGACCTCAGGAGCTGCAATGGATGGGGACCCAGGGCAAAGCATCCTACTGCCCACTCGGGCCAGTGTCCAGGGCAGATGGGAGGCTGAGTGCCCAGGATGCTAACCAGGTTCGAGCTGAGGTCCCGCCATGCTGGCCACCTCTTCACACCCAAGACCCCCCATCCCTGGAGGCTCAGGCCTCTCAGCTCCGGATGTCTGAGCCACAGCAGGCAATGGGGAGGGAAGCGGGTAGATCCAGCCCCAGCCCTGACCACACCACCCACCGGTGTGTTGGCCTCTGCCCAGGCCCTCTCCCCAGGCCAATCCCTCCTCAAAGCCAGATCGGCCTGGGAGTCACGTGACAGAAAGTGAGAGCAAGTGGAGAACCCCCCAGGCTGTGGGGGCGACAGCTGGCTGAGTCACACCGTCCAGCTTGGCTTCCTTCTGTTCCTGAAGCACCGCACATCTCTGTCTGCTGTGGCAAGCACCATGTCCCCCTACTCGCTCCCTCAGTCTACTCTTGGGGGGTCTGGGCTCCCTCAGGTGAGGAGGGCAGCTTGCCACGCCAGCCAGACACTCCACCTGCCCCAGCCAGCCCTCACGAGCTGGGTGGGCTTCTCCTCACTTGTTGCTCTGTGAGTATAGGCATGGGGGGTGCCCCGGGGTGCTGTCCTAGAACCCCAAATCCTCTTTCTTGCAAGCTGGAACTGTCTGCCCAGAGCCCACTGTGCGAATGAGCCTGGCCTTCTGCCTGGGGGTGGGGGCAGCCCCCGTGGATAGCCACTTTGGAACTGGGCCCCACAGCTGGGAGTGCAGAATCTGGGCCATGCCAGGTGGGGCCCAGGGCACTGGGAAGGGCCTGAAGCTGCAGGTAGTCTTTGCTGGGAGGCCCGGAACACTGAACAAACCTAGTGCAAACCTGGTTAACAAGCCTGTTTGCTCGGCGCCAAACACTCAGGGGCTGCTCAGGCATGGACAGGGGCTGGGCAGGCAGGAGGATGGTCTGGGGGCTCAGGCCTGGGCATGGAGTGCCTTCAGGGCAGCTTGCAGCATCTGACCGATGTGGGCGGGGTACAAGAGCTGACCTCTGCCCCGGGACCAGACAAGGCTGGATGCCGCTCATGCCCAGGGCTCCCATGAGATCAGGTCGGCCTCAGCCCCGCGGGGTGCTCATCTCTGCTCGGCTTCCCTCCTCTGGGCAGCTTCCCTCACTCTGCCCACAGAGCCTCCATGCACGGCGGCACTAAGACAGGCAACTGCCAGTAAGTCAGTCTCCCAGCCTCCCTTCCCATCTTGGTCCTGCCCCACCTTACCAGCCCTGCAGGGACGGCCGCCCCGCGCTCCTGCCTAGCGCTTGGAGGGGCAAGGCTACCCCTGGCTGCGGAGGAGACCCTCCTGGCTGGGCCTTGGCCTCTACCGCAGCATCGGGCTCCAAATGCCTCAGAGCCCCTGGCACCTCCCAAGTCACATCAGGCTGGCAGCCAGAGGCACAGAGGGCCACGCGGACAGCGGCTACAGCTCTCACTTTGCCACCACGGGGGTACGCCACTCTCGTTCACCCCCCGACCAGCTCCCCCCGAGACCCAGACCCCGACTCCCTGGGGAAGGCGCTCCCGGCATCCTCAGAACTGCCGGTGAGGGCGGGAGGGTGGGCTGTGGCCTCTCCTTCTGGTTGCGCAGCCCCAGCCCCACGTTGAGACCTGCGGGGCCGCCCCAGGCTGTGGGGTCTGCATGCAGCTTTGACCCCATGCTGTGCACCTGACTATGCCCCTCGGTCTGGCTCCCGGTGCCTGGGCCCCAGGGATCCACCTTGGGCCCTGCCCTGTCTTGGCACAGGACCCTGCCCCAAGGTCCTCTTGACCTGTGCTGCCAGAGGTCAGCAAAGCCGCTCATTGGGAGTTCCCCTCCAGATCACACAACTTCCAGGCCTTTGGTAATCTCAGGGGTGAGTTTTATGTGGGGAGGGGCCTTGCTCTCATCATTGCTGCCTTATTTCTGCCCTCCCAGTTCTGTGGGGCAGAACCCAAGTCCTTGCCTGTCCCCACACCCCACTGCGTGCCCTCCTGGGGACCCATTCCAGAGAGGGCTCCAGAGCGCCAAGCCCCAGGGTGCCCCATCTCCACAGCCACTGAGCAGGTGGGCAACTGAGCAGACACACGGGCCGGCTGCCAGCCCTCTGAAGCCACTCCCCACCCACCCGCTCACCGCTCAGCCCAGGGCCTGTCTGGGTGATGCGGGCAGACCTGGAGTCGCTGGGGTGCCCAGGAAGGTCTGGAGGAGTTGGCAGGCCCTCGGCCTCTTGCCTGACACGTGGGAGAGGGCACGTGGCAGCAGCTGCAGGTGGGACGCCGCCTCTCCAGGTCAGCGAGGGGCCTGCACAAAGGGCCTGAGTGAGAATGAAAAGCCAGAACATGCTCGTGTGTGTGCATGTGACTTGTGAGCATGAGCATGTGCGTGTGCAAGGCTGCATGTGGGAGAGCATGTCAGCATCCACATGTGTGAGTGTGCATGTTCGGGAGTATGAGAATGTGAGTGAGCAAGCGTCCAAGTGTGCCTGGGTGGTGTATGCATGCGTGCATGTGGGTGTGCAAGTGTGAGACGAGTGTGCACGCATGTCCGTGCACATGCACAACTAATGTGCACTGGTGTGAATGAGTGCGTTTCTGATGAGCGCGTGAGTATGCATGTGTGAGTCAGTCTGTATTAACAAATGTCTGTGAGTGTGCACATGAGTGTGAGTATGCGGGCGGTCCAGGTTTTACACTGACTTTGGCTTCCAGGGAATTAATTTGGACAGCCGGGGGGCCCAAGACGGTGGCCAAGCTTCGGGGCAGTCCTAAGGCGGGAGTGCCTGGTGCCATGCACAGGAGACCAGGGCCCTCAGAGTGGAGTCCTTGGCCAGACGGTGTTGACGGGGAGGTCATGACCAGCCTGGGAGCTGGGCCTGGGCCCTAGGGCTAGAGGACCGGCCCTGGCCCTCCTCTTTTCCTCAGGATAACCAGCAACTCCCAAGGAAAGTGCCCACAGCACAGGCCTGCCGGGGGCACCCTGACCGCACCCTGCAGCGGTGGCTGCTTTAGTCCCCTGTCCCCAGTGGGCAAACGGAGGCTCCGCTCCCCACCAGGGCCCCCGGGGTTCCCAGCCCGGGGCCTGCGCTGGTCAAGGGCCACCGTCGGTAGAACAAATGGGCACCGTGCAGTGTTCTCTGTGAATCTGGGGGTGAGAACAGCCCTGCCAGGTGGGGGGCGGGGGGTTCACATGCACAACACAGGCTCTTGGCACTAGTGGGTGTTTGCAGGCGCTAGTTTAGTTAGCACGAAGAACATTTCAGACCTGAGCTGCCAAGCCTGTGGCTGAGCAGTGCCCAGGGGTGCTGGGAAGAAGGGTCCTGGCCGGGAAAGAACTGCCAGATGGGGGTCATCAGGGTGCCCCCCACCAGCCTGACTGTGTCTGGTACTGTCCTGTGTGTGCTTGGCTTACATGCTGAATTCCGAAGCGCTGGCTAAGACAGCCGGGCATAGCTCACGGAGCCTTCCTGTGGCCGAGAACCACCATCACTGACCCCGTACCCCTCCTGGCAGCAAAGCTACAGACTCTGGGCCAGCCCTGCCCCTCTGGGCCCCAGGGAAGCACTCTAGCTTTCATTCGGATGTCCCCCCTGACGGTGCCCGCTCGCCCACCTTGCTCACGGCTCTTCCAGCGCGGGGCGGGGGCTGGAAGCCGGGTGCGGCTGGCTCCGTTGGCGTTTTTGGAAAACGGCCGCTCCAGGCAGGGAGGGCCTAGCCCATGTTCCCAGCAGGGTTGTCTGGCTGGGGGGTCTGCGCCTCGCCCCTGCGCCCCTCAGTTCTTAGCTCCCCC
>NW_027765918.1:0-296 GCF_054177405.1 Leptonychotes weddellii
TCCCCAGACTCACCCATTCACTAAGCAAATCCTGACACTTGCCCTGAGGGTCAGCTGTTGAGGGGAGAAAGAGAGCGGCAGGGAAGAGTCTTCCAGACTCAGACAGAGTCAAGAAGCGAAGAAATGGCGAGGCACATGCAGGGCCAGCATTTCCAGAGGAGCAGGAGCAGAGAGGGAGGGAAGACTTGAACAATGGTGAGGGACCTTTGATGGGGGAAATGAACAAAAGAAGTGCACAGGCACGATCTCCAGCGCACTTCACGGTTTTCTCCTGGGAAAATCTGTAGCCAACTGAA
>NW_027765919.1:0-296 GCF_054177405.1 Leptonychotes weddellii
CCCCGCACGGTTGTAAGTGTTTCACACAGATTACCTCACTAAATCCTTCCCTCAACCCTGGGATAGAGGGACAGTGAACGGATCCAACTTACAGACAGGAGACTCAGCCCCAAGAGGTCATGGGCCCCACCCAAGGTCACGGAGGATGAGGCAGCCAGAAGATGGCAGAGCCCACCCTCCTTCCCTCCCCTCGGCTGTCCTGGGCATCCGTGACTGGGTCTCCCCATTGTGAAGGGTCTGGGGGTCGCACCAGACCTCTCAGGTCTCCAGTACTCTGAGATCCCGCCCCCAGCTCC
>NW_027765920.1:0-296 GCF_054177405.1 Leptonychotes weddellii
CTCAAGTGGCTGGCAGGCAGTGGATGTCCAAAAGAAGGCCCTCTCAGAAGGGCAGGATTGGGCTTTCTCCTAAGCATCCCTGGGGAGTGGGAAGAGCTGGAGAGGCGAGGTGAGATCTCAGGCAATGACCTTCACAGATCGCACCCTATGCCATTCCAGTTTGTGCTGCCTTGAGGCCAAGGAGGGGAGCTCAGAGACACCTTCACTTGTCTGTCCAATCAGCCATCGCCTCGGGGCCTCCTGGCACTTGGTGGGTAGTCAGAGCACCTTGGCGAGGCCAAGGATAGTCCTCTGAA
>NW_027765921.1:0-296 GCF_054177405.1 Leptonychotes weddellii
AAAAATGCATTCTAATTTATATCATTGAGAGGTATTATCACGTTGATTCTAGTTGAAGCCCTGGGAGTGGATGAAATAGCTCAGAGAAAGTAGATGCATCAAAAGAAGACAAGAAAAGAAATAATAAACCATAATCCTAGAGAATGCTAGCCCCAAATGAGATAGAAAAGACAGAAATCCAGTAAAGAAGAATTATATGGAACAATCTAGAAAGTAGAAGAAAAATAAGAAGAGAGTGGGGTGGCAGCCAAAGGAAAGGCTTTTCATAAAGGAGAGGTGGCTGAAAGTTTAAGTTA
>NW_027765922.1:0-296 GCF_054177405.1 Leptonychotes weddellii
AGGATAATGAGATAATACATAGTCAGCACATACAATACCACAATTTTTTACATTAGCAGACGCCATCATGGTTATGCTGCATAATACAGAAGCTCCCGATACTATACTGCAGTGATTTGGACATTAGACTTTTATAGAAAAGGGCAATCAGAAAATGCTCAGACAACTTCTTCCTGAGCCTTAGCCACCTCCCCTTTTCGAGCAGTATAGCTCTCCAAAGGTAGTACTGCCCCTGAAACTTTCAAAGGGGATATGATGTGTACACATCCTATGTAAAATTGTGTGCTATGGGGAGA
>NW_027765923.1:0-296 GCF_054177405.1 Leptonychotes weddellii
AAGAACTGATGACATTGTATGTTGTTTTCTTCATAAGAGCCCACTGTGTGTTGGGAAAGAGGGGAGAGAACTCTCATTTTAGGAACATTTGTGCAATTCCTGAATAACTGATTTGTTTACATGCCTACAAACATAGTCATTTATCTTAGTTCCTTCTTCATGATGTCCACCAGAAAGTTAAAATCAAATCAAATTATTCACCTATTTATAAGACACATATGAATTTTTAGTTTTGGGGTTTTTTTTTAAGAGAGAGAGAGAAAGAGAAGGAGAGAGATGGGGGTGGGAACAGAGGG
>NW_027765924.1:0-296 GCF_054177405.1 Leptonychotes weddellii
AAGAACTGATGACATTGTATGTTGTTTTCTTCATAAGAGCCCACTGTGTGTTGGGAAAGAGGGGAGAGAACTCTCATTTTAGGAACATTTGTGCAACTCCTGAATAACTGATTTGTTTACATGCCTACAAACATAGTCATTTATCTTAGTTCCTTCTTCATGATGTCCACCAGAAAGTTAAAATCAAATCAAATTATTCGCCTATTTATAAGACACATATGAATTTTTAGTTTTGGGGTTTTTTTTTAAGAGAGAGAGAGAAAGAGAAGGAGAGAGATGGGGGTGGGAACAGAGGG
>NW_027765925.1:0-296 GCF_054177405.1 Leptonychotes weddellii
AGCACAGGTATATGAAAGGATAAAAAATATGAACAGGAGATTAAGAAACATGATGGTTAGAATTAAAAGGATAATATAGATCTAATAGGAGTCCAAAAGAGAAAATGGAGAGACTAGGGAAATTTACTTTTATTCAAAGATAAATAATAGCTAAAATATTTTCAGAATAAAAATTCCATATGTGAACACTTGTTTGAAGAAGCGCAATGAGACCTCAGCAAGATCAAGAAAAATATGTTCATACCTTACAAGTTTTACATATAGTAAAACCATATTACAAAGAGTAAAAGAAATGG
>NW_027765926.1:0-296 GCF_054177405.1 Leptonychotes weddellii
CAACTGAGAAAGACATTTGTGACTTGGGGAAATGGGAATATGGTGGCATGTTAAAGGTGGGCTAAAATTATGATTCAGGAAATGTTCTTAGAGATTGCTGGTGAAATACAATCGGTGCAATTTTGCTTTTATGATTTCCACTAGAGGACTCCAGCAAAAAAGGGGGAGGACACAGAGGGCAATAAATGAAGCCAAGTGTAACAAAATGCTGATAACCGTGGAATCTAGGTGATGGTGTATGGACATTCACTTTATGTACTCTTTTCTGTAACTTAATTTAAATAAAAAGAACAAAG
>NW_027765927.1:0-296 GCF_054177405.1 Leptonychotes weddellii
AAAAAAAAAAAAAAATCCCCAAGGGCCAAATGCCACAGGTCTCTTCAGTATCCCAGCCAGGAACTTCACCTTGCACACCCCAACTGCTTATTACAGAAGTCAGTCAGTCAGTCAGCCAGCAAAAAAATCCATGTGGAGTCACGCACCCTCCACTGTTTTGTTTTGTCCTTTAGAAAAAAATCTGTACATTTCGAGCTACTTAAAGCCACCAACGCATTTTAATTAAAGAGGCAAGTCTCAGTAGTGCGCCCACAATGCTTCCTGGCACAACTCACAAACGCTGGTATCGATTTCTT
>NW_027765928.1:0-3958 GCF_054177405.1 Leptonychotes weddellii
GCGCCTGGGTGGCTCAGTCGGTTAAGCGACTGCCTTCGGCTCAGGTCATGATCCTGGAGTCCCGGGATCGAGTCCCGCATCGGGCTCCCTGCTCGGCGGGGAGTCTGCTTCTCCCTCTGACCCTCCTCCCTCTCGTGCTCTCTGTCTCTCATTCTCTCTCTCTCAAATAAATAAATAAAATCTTTAAAAAAAAAAAAAAAAAAAAAAAGAAAGAAAGAGTAAATATAGGGAGACCAGTTGGAAGGCTACTGCAGATACCCAGGCAGGGAGGGTTAAGGGGTGAACAGTGGGGTCCAAGATAATATTTTGAAGGAAGAGCCAACAGGATTTATCGATAGACTGAATTGGGATGTGTCAGAGAATAACCACTTCAAACTTGGTGGCCAAAGGAACTAGGAGGCTAGAATTAATATTCACTGAGATGTAGAATAGACGACAAAGGGAGGGGCAGGTTTGTGGGACAAGTTCAGGAGCTCAGCTTTGGATCTGTTACTTTTGAAATGCCTATTGGACATCCAAGCAGAGATGTTGAATAGAGAGTTAAATATTTGTCTGAAGGGAGAAATGGTTCTGGCTGGAGATATAAATTGAGGAGTCATTAGAGATTCATGATACTTAAAGTCATGGAACTGGATGAGATCTCCCAGGACATGATCCACTCCCAAGGTAACTGGGGCTTCCAAAATTAAAAGTTCAGAGATGGGGAACTAGCAAGAAGAATGAGAAGGGGAAGCCAGTGAGGTAGGAAAGCAAAGAATGGGGAAAAGAGTGGGGTGCCTGGGTGGCTCAGTTGGTTGAGTGGCCAACTCTTATTTTGGCTGGGGTCATGATCTCAGGGTCCTGGGATCAAGCCCCAGTAGCCTCAGGGTCCTGGGGTGGAGCCTCAGCGCTCAGCCGGGAGTCTGCTTGGGGATTCTTTCTCCCTCTCCCTCTGCCCCTCCTCCCACGCACGTGCTCTCTCCCTCTCAAGTAAACAAATCTTTAAAGGGTGGGGGGAGTGCATTCCAGGAAAGAAGAAAAGTGTGAATAAAGGCACAGAGGTATAAAGTAGAACTCAAAAGATAAGAAGCTCTGCCTCATCAGAAATGCCCTTTATATGAACAAAAAAGCTAGCTACTAACACAACTGAAAAATCAAAATGCATTATTAACTAGCAAGGTAATAATTCTCACTTCTAACAGTTGGTAAGAATTATAAGTATTTCAGGTAGATTTTAAGAGCTTAGTTGCTTTTCATCAGATTTCTATTTTGCTGTGATCTCTTTGATCTGTCAATGGACAATACTTGACAGAAGGTTCTGGGGACAATAGGTACCCTTAAAATTTGTTCTACAAGAATTGAGTTAGGCTAAAGTATGATAATTAATGGTTGAAGGTAGATTTCTACCTATGCATGAACTTCAGCCTGGATGTCACTCAAGAGAGATTGTTTAGGCCCACATATTTTTGTGTACATTAGTAAATAATACTGACATCCTAATTAATTCATACCAAAGTCTGAGGGAGTACCCAATAGATACTAAGATTGTCCCCAGAAATTCCACAGGGAAAGGGTTCGATTTCTCCCACTCAGAAAAACTCTCTTCATTAGTAGCTCAGACCACGTCCTAGACTCATGGGCAACCTTTCCCTAAAACAGTACTAAATTAACCCAAATCTTCTAGTTTCTATGGATATGGAACAAAAACAAAGGTGGGCAGACTTAAATTCTTGTTATAGATCACTGTGTGCATTTATTAACTACACCCAATCTTGCATTATGCAAACATTTCTCCATCCTCAATACTCCATCCCTCATTGATCTCAAACTTTTTCATTCTTCTGAAGTACTTGAGCACTAAATGGAGTTACATGCCAGTACATACATATTTGTTTCTACACGTGAGCATCCCCGTGCCATTGCATGTGATTGTGATTCTGATTATTATTGCTGCTCAAGAAATTACCCCCAAAACTCAGTGGCATAAAACAATGATAATATTTATTTTGCTTATGAATCTGCGATTTGGGCAAGGTTCTGCGGAGCTAGCTAACCTCTCCTCCATTTAGTCAGCAGCAACAGCTTGAGCTAAGGAGTGGAATCCTCTGAAGGCTCGCTCACTCGCATGCCTGACAGTGGGTGCCTGTCGTTGGCTGAGACCTTAGCTGGAACTGTGGGAGGGGGAAATGGGCTCCAGCAATATTTCTGTGACACAGCCTGCCTTCTGGGGAAAACAATTTACATTTCTCCTGTCTGCTATCTACATTCATCCCTTTCTCCAAAATCCGAGTTGTGATACCAGGTTCAAGCCTGGACTGTAGGATCTCATCATTGAGATCAGGTCCAGGTGTGAATGAGGCTGCTTGGGGGTGTTTCCTCAAATATAGTCTCTCTCTCTCTTTTTAAGATTTTATTTGTAAGTAATCTCTACACCCAATGATGCGGGGCTCAAACTCACAACCCCGAGATCAAGAGTCACACGCTCCACCAGCTGAACCAGCCAGGCGCCCTCAAATAGAGTATCTCTTGACTTGAATTCCTGTTCTTAGTAAATATACACTGGGGTTATTTAGGGGAAAGGGACCATGAGATATGAAACTTACTTTTAAAGGGTTCAGGAAAAAACAAAGTTTTTATGCACACAACACACACATTTCTGGAATATAGATATTGTATGCACGCGCGTGTGTGTGCGCACACGTGTGTGTGTGTAGAGAGAGACAGAATAGGAAAGAGGGAGAATGCTATAATAAAGCAAATTGATTAAAACGTTATCAAATGAATGTGAGTGAAGGGCATACAAGTATTCTTTGTTGTTTTTTTTTTTTACAACTGTTCTGTAAGCTTGCAATTATTTCCAAGTAAAAAGTGGTTTTTTTTAATGCAATGCACATGGCGTAGGTCCTAAGCATTGATCTTTTGATATTTTTTAATTCCAGGGAAAAGTCCTAACTTGATGTTTGTATTCACTCTTGGCGGTTGAGGGAAGACCCTTTAGTTCTCCCTTTGCCTGGATGTCTATGAGAAGGCGCTATCACTTCCCACGTTAGCCTATCTTCCTCCACATCTCATTTCCTTAAAGAGCTAGTCTGGGAAAGACCCCTTTTTGAGAGGGGGTTTTGGCTGTGCTGAAACACAGCTTTTCAAAGGTCTTTGTGTTGCGTACCAGACCAGAGGCATCTGTAAGTGTGGCTTGGCTTATTTAGAGAAATTGTAGAAGGATGCACATCAGTTTCCTTGTAACAAAAGAGACTGGGATTAGCCCCCTTGAAGCACCATCATTATGCTCCCAGAGCACATACTCTAAAAATAGTGGCTGCCGAGAAACAGTCTTCTCAAGTTTCCAGTTTGAAAAGGACACTTAAATAGAAAGCTGGTCTTTTTAGCCAGTGTCACAATCCCCAAACAAACAGAGAATAAGCACTAGTAGGAGTCCCAGTTTAGAATGCACAAGCCAGTCATTTAACAAACTTACTCACGGCCCTCAAAAGCTTGTTGGCTGCCCAGAAAAAGCTTCCCAGGTTGGCAATAATCTTAGTGTGGTCACCTCAGTTGTATCTGTTTGCCTTTCTTATGCAAGTACTCAGGGCAGAGTTCTGCACAGAGGTGCGCTCAATCTCAATATATTACTGTTGCACAAATAAAGCAGCCGTGGGTAATTACCCCAGAGTGCAGGCCTGGAAAGGAAGCCAGGTTTGATCCTACCAAAACAACTTAACCGAGAATGTCTTTCCCGGGACCAGGTTCCCAGATTGTGAATGTACCTCTTTTTTTAGTAGAACCTAGTAGAAGTAGAACCTAGAAAAAAGATGTTAATTTATCTTTGCCAATGGGAATAAATGAAGATTCCTTGAAATGTACTGTCAGGTGACACAAATAAACCATATAATTATATTCCCTGAAACAGAAAAGCTCAAAACATAAGAATATATGGGTTTCCTGGGTCAGACCAAAGGCCATGTAATTCCATTTCTTTTTT
>NW_027765929.1:0-296 GCF_054177405.1 Leptonychotes weddellii
GGAAGACAAACCCAAGAAATACTTCCACCAGATTTTACCCCCAATTTATAGATATTTGAGAAGTTCCTTTCTTCCCAAGGTCTCTAAAATATCCCAATGTTCCTAGCCTGCCTGGGAGTGACCTTGCTTTCCTCCTTGAGGGCTGGGCTCCATAAGCCAGATACCAGACCACTTTTTCTGGGAAAGTTTTGCAAGAATTGGTTCCATAAAGTGTCTTAAAAGTGGCTGGTCTACCCCAGTTATAGGAGCATCATTCTTGGACATGACATTTTGGGCAGGTCTTTGGTTACATAACC
>NW_027765930.1:0-296 GCF_054177405.1 Leptonychotes weddellii
AGAAATAAAGAAGATGTGGTCCATATATACAATGGAATATTACTCAGCCATCAGAAAGGATAAATACCCAACTTTTACATCAACATGGATGGGACTGGAGGAGATTATGCTAAGTGAAATAAGTCTATGTGAGTTATTTTTAAAGTACTCATGACATTTTAAAAGCAATGCAATTCTTACTACCTTTTATTAGTTTTGAGTTGAATAAAAGTGGGTTGGTGTTTGTTCTCTCAGTGTGTGGGCAGCCAGCACTCAGTGATGTGCAGTGGGCTACTTTTTGCTTACAGTTCATAACA
>NW_027765931.1:0-296 GCF_054177405.1 Leptonychotes weddellii
TCCCAGGACCCTGGGATCATGACCTGAGCCGAAGGCAGATGCCTAACCATCCGAGCCACCCAAGCACCCCGAAAAATGGTACTTTACTACCATGGTCTTTTTTTTTTTTTTTAAGATTTATTTATTTATTTGAGAGAGAGAGTGGGGGGAGGGGCAGAGGGCGAGAGAGAATCTCAAACAAATTTCGCACTGAGCTCCGGGCCGAACTTGGAGCTCAATCGCACCATCCTGAGATCATGACTTGAGCCAAAACTGAGAGTCAGGTGATTAACTGACTGAGCCACCCAGGTGCCCCA
>NW_027765932.1:0-296 GCF_054177405.1 Leptonychotes weddellii
ACGAGGAGTGACATTTGGCAATGTCTGGAGACATTTTTGGTTGTCACAAAATGGGGTGTGAAGGTCGAGGTGCTGCTAGCCTCTAATCGGTAGAGGCCAAGAACGCCATTAAACATCCCCCACAGAGCAGGGCGGCCCCCCAACAAAGGAGTATCAGGCCCCAAATGTGAACAATGGTCAGGCTGAGAACACTGCTCTGTTCTATGCTCCTCTGAGTCCAAGTTAGTGTTAAGTACTGAGTGAACAGTACCAGAAGAGAGAAAGGAATTATCTTTGATAGAAGCTATCCTCAATTG
>NW_027765933.1:0-296 GCF_054177405.1 Leptonychotes weddellii
AATGCAATTATCTTTAAGGATAATAAAAAATTGAGGTGATGTTACTCAACCACAGTGCTTGGAGTTGGAATAAAAATCTATTGGTGCTTGTTAATGTGCCAGTAGTGAAACCACTTTCTGTTGGAGAAAATCCAACTGCAAATATGTGCATAAAAACACATACATCACAGGGCAAAATTGCTCACAACAATTCAAGTCAGCTTATCTGTATTGGATATTCTAATCATGAAATACATTACAAAGACATCCTTGCAAAGAAAAAAAGTTATAACATTTTCTGGTTCGTTTTTATAGAA
>NW_027765934.1:0-296 GCF_054177405.1 Leptonychotes weddellii
GGGTTAGCCTGGTGGTGGATATTGAGGAGGGTACATTCTTCATGGAGCACTGGGTGTTATGCACAAACAATGAATCATGGAACACTACATCTAAAATTAATGATGTAATGTATGGGGATTAACATAAGAATAAAAAAAAAAAGCATGTGGAGTTTTAAAGAAAATACTATTGACAGGGCTCTGCTCTGAGACATTCTGATTTACTGATTTACTCAAATCCACTTATTCAGAATCTCCATAGATACAGCCTAGGCATGTATTTTTGTAAGGGCCCAGGTGATTCTGAGGCTTAGTCA
>NW_027765935.1:0-296 GCF_054177405.1 Leptonychotes weddellii
GCAGGTATTTAATTGATGAATGTAACCACACGGGAGGAGATCCCTTAGGAAGGTGCCATCTGCCTGTGTTGAAGCTCATACATTCAAACATCTGCAAAAATCCCAGGTACGTGGTAGCTGCCTTGCAGTCTTTGAACCCGCCCAGGGGCCATACCTCAGTGTCAGGGCAATTGCTGGATCACTAATGAATAGCCTGAGCACTTACTCCTTCCCCGTTTTTCCTCTCTGAGGAGAGGGCATGCATGTCACCCAGTTTTGTCCTGCAGGACTGCTGGTGATTTGAAAAGGTGGACGAC
>NW_027765936.1:0-296 GCF_054177405.1 Leptonychotes weddellii
CTCTACATAGAGTTAAAATGATCATGGCTACAAACAGACCAGATACACTGGATCCTGCTTTGCTTCGTCCAGGAAGATTAGATAGAAAAATACATACTGATTTACCAAACGAACAAGCAAGATTAGATATATTGCAAATCCATGCAGGTCCGATTACAAAGCATGGTGAAATAGATTATGAAGCAATTGTGAAGCTTTCAGATGGCTTTAATGGAGCAGACCTGAGAAATGTTTGTACTGAAGCAGGTATGTTTGCAATTCGTGCTGATCATGATTTTGTAGTACAGGAAGACTTC
>NW_027765937.1:0-296 GCF_054177405.1 Leptonychotes weddellii
CTCTACATAGAGTTAAAATGATCATGGCTACAAACAGACCAGATACACTGGATCCTGCTTTGCTTCGTCCAGGAAGATTAGATAGAAAAATACATATTGATTTACCAAACGAACAAGCAAGATTAGATATATTGCAAATCCATGCAGGTCCGATTACAAAGCATGGTGAAATAGATTATGAAGCAATTGTGAAGCTTTCGGATGGCTTTAATGGAGCAGACCTGAGAAATGTTTGTACTGAAACAGGTATGTTTGCAATTCGTGCTGATCATGATTTTGTAGTACAGGAAGACTTC
>NW_027765938.1:0-296 GCF_054177405.1 Leptonychotes weddellii
ATTTCATGAACCCATTTAATTAGGTTGGTTATATTTTATTTTATTTATTATTTAATTTTAATTTTTTTAAGTTTACTTCTTTTTTTTTTTTTTTAACTTTTTTTTTTTTTAAAGATTTTATTTATTTATTTGAGAGAGAGAGAATGAGAGAGAGAGAACACATGAGAGGGGATAGGGTCAGAGGATGAAGCAGACCCCCCGCCGAGCAGGGAGCCCGATGCGGGACTCGATCCCGGGACTCCAGGATCATGACCTGAGCCGAAGGCAGTCGCTTAACCAACTGAGCCACCCAGGCG
>NW_027765939.1:0-3957 GCF_054177405.1 Leptonychotes weddellii
GAAGTCCTTCGGACTGTTCATTTCTCTTCAGTAGCTTTTTCTGTCTGTTTGGATCAGATACATTTTATTGACTTATCTTCATGTTCACGGACATCTGCCAGTCTTTCCCATTCTGCTCTTGGACCTAGGCACTGAATTTTTTTATCTCTGTTACTGTATTTTGAACTCTAAAATTTCCAGTTTGCTCTTTTCTAGATCTCCTCTTTGCTGAGATTTTCTTTTTTGCCAATTGTCTTAATGTGATTACTGTCGAAACATTTTTATGATAACAGCTGTGACGTCTTTGTCAGATAAGTCTAACGTCTGTCATCTTGGTGTTGGTGGCTGCTGATTGCCTTCACCTGGGAGCTGAGATTTTCCTGGTTCTTTGTGTGCTCAGGAACTGTGGATTATATCCTGGCCATTTTGAATATCACGTTAGGGGGCTGCGTGTTTAAATCCTACAGAGAATGTTGGTATTTTGCTCTGCCAGCGACCCACCGGGTTTGGTTCAGGCTGCAGGTGACCCCCTGCCTTCTGTGGGGTGTGGTTCCGATGTTCAGATTTCAAAGCCTCTGCCGTGCTCTTTGGATCTGTCCTGGGTGTGCTGGTCAGTGGGCAGGATAGGATCTGGCAGGTGGTCTGTGAGTTTAATTCTCCGAAGTTTGTGGTGTAATATTTAGGGTCAGATCTGTGCATCTGCAGCCCGCGCTGCACCTTGGCATTCACAGACAACCTTACGGTGTTGTTTTTTCCCTCCGTCCTGTACATTTCCCTTCTCTGGGGTTCCTCCTCTCCGTCCTCCAGCCAGGAAGCTGGGGCTTTAGTTACCCTGCTCTGCTGTGTGCTTCCATGGCCGCATCCAGGGTCACCTGGTGTGGGGTACACAGAGAAGACCAAAAGCCTTGTCACAGCCTTCTGGGGTCACAGCTCTGCTGTGTGGAGGGGAAGCTTCTCCCCCCTCAGAGTTTTGACTCTGCACGTTCCTGTAACTGCCGCTGTCCCCACTGCCACAGGGCTCCTTGTGGCCTGGGGCATGAGAGGAGGAAGAAAAGGACAAACCAGAATCGGGGTTTCTGCATACTCTAAGCATTAGACGTCCCCTTTCCACTCCCTGAGTCAGAACGAGAGGGCCTTTCGCAGATTCTGTGTGCACCCCACAGGTCCCTTTGGGGTTTCAGACCTCACTGAGTTTAGACTAGAGGAAGAATAATGGTAAACTTCCTGCAGTTCAGTGATGCTTCAAAGCGTGATCTTCCCCCTCTGCCTGCTCACATAGGCCTCACATAGCTGCTCCGTGCAGTCGGGTTTTATAGGCACATTCAGTGGGAGAGGCTGCTTGGAGTGTGTCTACCCTCAACCAGGAGAAACCCTTCTCTGCATCTTTAGGGTTATATTACCTTGGGGCCAGATTTCTAGGTGGGAAATCTGCAGTCAAGGTCAGAGGCCAAGGGGAAATGGATAGTCACTCATGCAGGGAGAGGGGCCTATGGGTGGCCAAGCCCAGAGGTGAGAGTCTGATGGGAGCCAGGAGAGGGGGATAGAGGGGGCAGCTCTGGTCCATGCACTTAGCCATTAGGGGGCAAGTACCAGTCTTGTCCTTGGCCAGGGAGGGCTCGGAGCCCCCACCTATGCCCTCTGGTTGTCCACTGCTGTGCCTCTGGGGCCTTCTGGGCATGCGGAGGAGGAGGGGCCCAGCATTGATCTGCTGAACAACCAACTAGTACTTTAAAAAAGTTGTAAAAATTGTCATGTACCTGTATCACAGGGAGTTTGGAAAATATGCCATCCTTAATACATCTCCCCAGCTTGTGGTAATCTGTGTTAGCACTTGGCCATATTTCATTTTTTAAAAAATATTGAGAAACACAAAAGAGTGTGTGTGTGTGTGTGTGTACACATAGTATAAACAGAGCATGGTACTAATAGATGAACACTTATGTACCCACCACCCCCTGTGTAGAGCATTAACCCCAACTTCTACAGCTGTCTCTCCCTTCCCGGTCTCATCCTTCCATCTCTTCCCAAGTGCACTTTAACATAGTTCTAATCAGAACATTTATCCGATTTTGAGCCTGATTTTTGTGCTGCTGTGACTTGGCAGGGTTCAGTCAAAGGCACTTGGGAGGCCTTATGGTCCCCGACCCCTAGGCCTCAATCTGGGGAGGGAGGCATGTTTGGGGGTGACTCTGCCTCTCAAGCAGTCTGGCCGGGGCCCGGGGGCCTCCCCCCGCCGCTGTACCAGGGCCTTGCTCACCCCCCCAACCCCCTCCCGCCCCGCCCCCCCCGCCCCAGGAGAAGGAGCGGCAGCGCCTAGAGAACCTGCGGCGGAAGGAGGAGGCCGAGCTGCTCCGCAGGCAGAAGGTAGAGGAAGACAAGCGGCGGCGGCTGGAGGAGGTGAAGCTGTAAGTGCTCTGGCTCCTGGCCCCAGCCCGGCCCGGCCTCGGCTCGGCTCCCCATGACTGCCCTGTGCCCGCAGGAAGCGTGAGGAGCGCCTCCGCAAGGTGCTGCAGGCCCGGGAGCGGGTGGAGCAGATGAAGGAGGAGAAGAAGAAGCAGATCGAGCAGAAGTTTGCTCAGATCGACGAGAAGACTGAGAAGGTGCGAGCCTCGGGCTGGTGGGCTGTACCCTGGTGGGCCCCAAGCAGGTCAGACTCGGGGGCCCATGGCTTCTGGGCACCTCTCCCCTGGGCCATGGGGAACAAGCCGGGTTTGCAGGGGCAGGGGGTGCAGAGTTCTGGGCCATTCTGCAGGGCTGAGTGAGGAGGGGTGTGCTCTGCAGGCCAAGGAGGAGCGGCTGGCTGAGGAGAAAGCCAAGAAAAAGGCAGCAGCCAGAAAGATGGAGGAGGTGGAGGCGCGCCGGAAGCAGGAAGAGGAGGCCCGGCGGCTCAGGCGGCTCCAACAGGTACGACGACAGGTGGGCCTCGGGCCTCGGGCATCGGGAAGGGTAGGGAAGGCTGGGCCGTGCCACTGCGCACACCCCACTCTGTTGGGTCGGTCTTGGTGGCTCTTGTGGCTTCAAGCCCGGAAGAGGTTGAACAAATGCCTTGGAGACGTGGACGGTGACAGTGACTGGCCTCCCGCGTCCTGTGGAGGTGACGGTTCGAGGGTTAAGAGTATAGACTCCGGAGCCTGACTTCCAGTCTCAGCTCTGCCGCTTGGCAGCTGTGTGACCCTGAGCGGGTCACCCGACCTGGCTGGGCGTCCGTTCCTTCAGGTACCAGTGGTATCTGCTTGATAGGGTTGGTGTGAGGACTGAACGTTTTGCCTCAAAGAGTAGGGGTTTGCTTCTTCCTGGGAACTGTCAGGCTTAGGACAGTAGGGAACACAGATCTGTCACTAGGGGGTTATAAATCCCAGTAACTGAAGTTTAGTTAGTATTTGCCAGCGCCCGACGCTGCTCGCAGTATGTCCGCTGTGTGAACTCCGCAGCTTTGTGAAGTTGTAGGTATTCCTGTTGTTCCCGCTTTATCAGTGAGGAAACCGGGGCCAGAGAGCTTAAGCCACTGGGCCGGGGTCACACAGCCGGAGAGTCTGGCTCCAGCGTCAACCCTTAAGTCGTGGCTCTGCTGCTGAGTGAAAAGCAGTTGTCCGTGGTGATTCTCGTGGAGCTTTGCCCGGGGTGTCCCCGCTGGGAGGGGAGCAGGCTGTCGGGCGGGCTGTCCTCGCTCCTTCCCGGACCTCCGCCTCTCACGTTGCCAGCCCAATGCTGGCCGGAGGCCCCTGACCTTGCTGTCTATTCACCAGGAGGAGGAAGAGCGGCGGCACCAAGAGCTGCTGCAGAAGAAGAAGGAGGAGGAGCAGGAGCGGCTCCGCGCTGAGAGGTGAGGGGCCTGCGCCCCAGCCGGCCAGCGTGGCGTCCTGGCGTCCTGCCGCCGCTTCCCTGGGGCCCTGGGGAAGGGAGGCGGCTCCCCCGCCTCACCTGGGGGTGTGCGAAAGGACGGGCTCTTCTCTGGTCGGGGACTGGGCCAGGGCGCGG
>NW_027765940.1:0-296 GCF_054177405.1 Leptonychotes weddellii
GCATGGAGCACTGGGTGTTATGCACAAACAATGAATCATGGAACACTACATCTAAAACTAATGATGTAATGCATGGTGATTAACATAACAATAAAAAATAAAAAATAAAAGATAGTGCATCAAGACAAAACAAGGCAGATCCTTTGTGTTCGTTAACAAAATAAAACTGGGCTCTGGGCACAGATGATTTTTTTGCATCTTTATGAATGTTCAGGGGGACACTTCGAGGACCTCCCTTCATGTGGCTCTTTGTCCGGAAAGGGGGGGTGGCCCTGAGGGAGGCTGGCCTCAACGGC
>NW_027765941.1:0-296 GCF_054177405.1 Leptonychotes weddellii
ATCTCCGCCCCGGAGGAGCTGAGAACTCAGGGCCCCGCTCCTCAGTGAGCCCCCAGAGAAAAGCAGTCAATCACTCCCGTCTCCCCGGTTTCCCCCTTCTCCGGCCTGTGACCGAGCGTTTCTATCTCTGGCACCCGACACGGTGTGGAGTCTCCAAACCCAGCAGATCCCAGCAGTGCGCTCCTGCGCCGCTCCTCCCGGGGGAGGAAGGAGACTCTCCCCGGATCTGCCGCTTGTTGGGTCCCTGCTGGAGGAGCAGTGGCCCGACTGTGCCGCGGATCACGGTTTATGGCAAT
>NW_027765942.1:0-296 GCF_054177405.1 Leptonychotes weddellii
AATTTAAAACACCTGCATTGATAGAGGTCTGTCAAAGGGATCCAGGAGCCAATGGAAAGAACCCCCAGTGGTAAATCTGGAACAATTTAAGTCACAGAATAAGGTAGTATTGGATCCTGAACCCAAAGTACAAAATAAATACTGATGAGTCCATACTGATACAAATAATTGAATAAATACATGAATAGGAGAAATGAGGTAAATCTCCCTTGCAGAAAAATTCCAAATAATTTCTATCCATATTTCACCCTCAAGGAATAAAATCATACATCCTCACCCTGTAAGTGTAGGCTCTG
>NW_027765943.1:0-296 GCF_054177405.1 Leptonychotes weddellii
AATTTAAAACACCTGCATTGATAGAGGTCTGTCAAAGGGATCCAGGAGCCAATGGAAAGAACCCCCAGTGGTAAATCTGGAACAATTTAAGTCACAAAATAAGGTAGTATTGGATCCTGAACCCAAAGTACAAAATAAATACTGATGAGTCCATACTGATACAAATAATTGAATAAATACATGAATAGGAGAAATGAGGCAAATCTCCCTTGCAGAAAAATTCCAAATAATTTCTATCCATATTTCACCCTCAAGGAATAAAATCATACATCCTCACCCTGTAAGTGTAGGCTCTG
>NW_027765944.1:0-296 GCF_054177405.1 Leptonychotes weddellii
GAGAAGCAGACTCCCTGCTGAGCAGGGAGCCTGATGGGGGGCTCTGGGATCACTACCCCAGGGGAAGCAGATGCTCAACTGACTGAGCCACCCAGGTACCCCTGCCGGGTCTTTTTTTATTAGATGATGATATTGTAAATTTTACCTTGTTGGGTGCTGGATACTTTTGTGTACCTCTAATTATTTTTGAAATTTGTTACGGGACACAGATAAGTTACTTGGTAACAGTGTGAGATTTGCTTTTTAGACATGCTAGGTAGTACCAGTGTATTATTCAGTCTAGGACTAATTATTCC
>NW_027765945.1:0-296 GCF_054177405.1 Leptonychotes weddellii
GAGAAGCAGACTCCCTGCTGAGCAGGGAGCCTGATGGGGGGCTCTGGGATCACTACCCCAGGGGAAGCAGATGCTCAACTGACTGAGCCACCCAGGCACCCCTGCCGGGTCTTTTTTTATTAGATGATGATATTGTAAATTTTACCTTGTTGGGTGCTGGATACTTTTGTGTACCTCTAATTATTTTTGAAATTTGTTATGGGACACAGATAAGTTACTTGGTAACAGTGTGAGATTTGCTTTTTAGACATGCTAGGTAGTACCAGTGTATTATTCAGTCTAGGACTAATTATTCC
>NW_027765946.1:0-296 GCF_054177405.1 Leptonychotes weddellii
GGAGGGTTAACATAATTCTTTGGGCATCAAATTTGATTGAGTTTCCTGTTCACCAAGTCCATGAAACCCCAAAAATCTAGGCCCTGACTTGATCACCTTATTGGAGTGGACTTTGCATGCTTGTTTTTCGGTGATGAACCTGTCTTAGCCAAAGACGAGTGGCTGTGTGGTCTGAATGTGACCCCAGGTGAATGGAGTCGTCAGGGCTACGGTCTCCAACCCCAAGGCCACGTCCAGTCTCCGTCTCCCACCCACACTTTGGGGAGCAGTACTTAGCCTCCGAGTAAGAACTTAGA
>NW_027765947.1:0-296 GCF_054177405.1 Leptonychotes weddellii
CAGGGAAATATATTGCCTGGTTTGACAGCAATGTCCCATCCAGAGAATAAATAAAGAAAAAAATAGCTTATCTTTTTTTTTTTTTTTTTAATTTTTCTTTTTTTTTTTTTTTAAGATTTTATTTATTTATTTGAGAGAGAGAGAATGAGAGACAGAGAGCATGAGAGGGAGGAGGGTCAGAGGGAGAAGCAGACTCCCCACCGAGCAGGGAGCCCGATGTGGGACTCGATCCCGGGACTCCAGGATCATGACCTGAGCCGAAGGCAGTCGCTTAACCAACTGAGCCACCCAGGCGC
>NW_027765948.1:0-296 GCF_054177405.1 Leptonychotes weddellii
AGAAGACAATTTTACTACTTTCTGGATTTAATTTATATTTAAGAAGACAGATGTAGTTGGGAAACTGATTTTTTTCTACATACATGAGTAATTGTATATGTAATTGAAGGGGTGCAGGATGAGACACCCCAAATTGTGCCACTTTGACAGAAAGATTATTTTAAGTTAAAAGTAATAAAAACCCAGCAGATGAAGGAAATGCTCTCTGATGCCCCCACAACTACCTAAATTTACATGGGAAAGGAGAGCCTGTCCCAGGAAGAGAGCTGTTAACAGAGACTCCCCTTTACCTAAGA
>NW_027765949.1:0-296 GCF_054177405.1 Leptonychotes weddellii
GAGTTGGGCACTCAGTCAACTGAGCCACCCAGACACCTTGAGTTTTTCATATTTCATTATTATAAAATGCCTTAAATTTTTCATTTAATTTTGGATTAGAGATACCTACATTGAGTTGGTATTTATCTTTCTCATAAAAGGATTATTGGAGGTGAATGGCTTTGTCTTTTTAAACATTGTGAAAGAAATATTTTGTCTTCGGAACAATTTAGGTTTTTCTTTTTTAAATTTTATTTTATTATGTTATGTTAGTCACCATACATTACATCATTAGTTTTTGATGTTGTGTTCCATGA
>NW_027765950.1:0-3957 GCF_054177405.1 Leptonychotes weddellii
CAAGAGTTGCTTCTTTGAAAAAATTAATAAAATTGATAAATCTCTAGCCAGACCTATCAAAAAGTAAAGAGGAAGGACCCAAATAAATAAATTCACAAATGAGAGAGGAGAAATAATAACCAACACCTCAGAAATACAATACAAGACAATATTATGAAAAACTACATGCCAACAAACTGGACAAACTGGACGAAATGGATAAATTCCTAGAAACATATAAACTGCCAAATAGGAAACAGGAAGAAATAGAAAACTTGAACAGACCATTAACCAGCAAAGAAATTAAATCATTAATAAAAAATCTGCCAACAAATGAAAGTCCAAGGCCAGATGCTTCACAGATGAATTCTACCAAACATTTAAGGCAGAGTTAATACCTATTTTTCTCAAACTATTCCAAAAAAAATAGAAAAGGAAGGAAAACTTCCAAACTCAGTCTATGAAGAAAGCATAACCATGGTACCAAAAACAGATAAAGTCTCCACACACACAGAAAAAGAGAACTACAGGCCAATATCCCTGATGATCATGTATGAAAAAATTCTTGATAAAATACTAGCAAATGGAATCCAACAGTACATTAAAGGAATCATTCACCATGACCAAGTGGGATTTATTTGTGGTGCAAGGGAATATTAATGTGATACACCACATTAATAAAAGAAAGAATAAGAATCGTATGATCCTGTCAATAGATGCAAAAAAAAAAGCATCTGACAAAGTACAGCATCAAATGACAATGAGCTATCACCTCATGACAGTCAGAAAGGCTAAAATTAATAACACAAGAAACAACAGGTGTTGATGAGATTGCAGAGAAAGAGGAACCCTGTTACACTGTTGGTGGGATTGTAAACTTGGTGCAGCCACTCTGGAATGAAGAGTTAGGAGGTTCCTCAAAAAATTAAAAATGGAACTACCTTATGATCCAGCAATTGCACTACTAAGTATTTACCCGAAGGATATAAAAATACTAAGTCTAAGGGATTCATGCACCCCAATGTTTATATTAGTATTATCAACAATAGCCAAATTATAGAAACAGTCCAATGTCCATCAACTTTGGATGGACAAAGATGTGGCATGTATATACATACACATTGGAATATTACTTGGCCATAAGAAAGAATGAAATCTTGTCATTTGAACGACATGGATGGAGCTAGAATGTATTATGCTAAGCAAAATAAGTCAGTCTGGGAAAGACAAATACCATATGATGATCATATGTGGAGTTTAAGAAACAAAACAGATGAACATAGGGGAAAAAAGAGGCAGGCAAATCATAAAAGAGACTCTTAACTATAGAGAATAAACTGAGGGCTGCTGGAGGGAGGTGGGTGGGGGGTGGGTTAAATGGGTGATGGGTATTAAGTAGAACACTTGTGGGGCACCTGGGTAGCTCAGTCGTTAAGCGAATGCCCTTGGCTCAGGTCATGATCCCAGGGTGTGGTTTCAAGCCCTGCATCAGGCTCCCTGCTCAGCTGGGAGGCTGCTTCTCCCTATCCCTCTGCCACTCCTCCTGCTTGTGCTCTCTAGCTCTCTGTCAAATAAATAAATAAAATCTTAAAAAATAAGTAGAACATTTGTGATGAGCGCTGGGTGTTGTATGTAAGTGATGAATCATTAAGTACTACACCTGAAACTAATATTACACTGTATGTTAAATAACCAGAATTGAAATAAAAACTTGGAAAAAAAAAAAGGAGGCAGGCTCTTTTGACACCCATGTCAGTGCTCCCCTTACTATTCTACTTGGTTGCTCTTCTCTTATAAATAGGCAAGATTTCTGGGGACATAGAGGGTGGGGTGAGGTTAAATGCTGCTGTTATTATGTATAAATGCCATAATCTATATTCCTAAATAGTGTATACATTTAGGTGACTTGATCCTCTCTTTTAAACTGCATCCATCCTCCCCAAGCAGCAGGATTCCCATCTTCAACAGTTGGAATAATATTGTTTTTGTTTTTATTTTTCAGATTAATCGTGGTCAGAAACCCCTTTGTCATTGTGGTTTGGGGATATAAGACTCTGACTGGACTCTTCCGTCACAAATTGGAGCAGAAGGATGGCTTTACTGTTGATATGTAAAGTAACTAGGAAAAGTCACTATTCACCTCACCCCCATGCCGACGATAACATGGCACATTCAACTCAGCCTGAGCCTTCTAATCCAGTTACCCAGAAATCCACTGTCCTCAAGACTCTCTCACAGTCCCTGATTTTTACAGCCTGCTTACAAAGATCCTGGTTTATACTGAGATATTCAAAACCCTGAGTGGATTGACCTAGACTCTTCTTACTCCACTAGAGGGCCCATCTCTGTCATTGTTTTCCACAAAATCTGAATACTTTGAAGGAATCTATGTTTCTAGGTGGAGGGTGAAAAGGAAAGAAAGGAAGAAGCTATGAAAAGCTCAAGGGAGTTTACTGGGGCTCACTCTTAAGATAGGGAAACTGAAGGGACTCCATGTAGAAATGCTTTTTTGTTCCTTTTCCTACTTCTGTTCTTGTTAGGACTGCACCCCACCCTACACATGCCTTATAGCACAAATAATGTATCTTCCTTCTAAGAGTCAAGGAGTTAATGATTTCTTTGGAGCCTTCCAGCACAATAGATAACATCTAAGGAGTGACTGGGTGAGGTCATCATGTGTGTTTTCCAGATCAGTGACTCCAGACACCTAGATGCCAAGACCCCTGGCTCCAGGGCATAAGTGATATATGGAGGACACCTGGGCAATCATCTTTGTTTTGACCAGTTCCTGGATGCTTGAGTAGACATATACACCAGACTACAACCCCCAATAAAACCCCAGACCTCAAGCAAAGATGAGACTCACTCTCCTTTCTTTTCCAAGTCTCCCAGGTACTCTGCCTGTATCTGCACTCTCTCTTGATCTACAATAAATTCTGCTCTCACTTCCTCTTGGATCCTGTCTGATTTCTAAACTGTGCAAAGCCAAGGACCCTCTTGGCTGGTCCTGTGAGACCCCCTGTAGGTCCCTGGACCTGGCTTTCCCATGTCATTCCCAGCAAGAATTGCCAATGATTATATACTGAACCAAAAATATTTTCTATCACACTACTCCATTGTTGTTGTTTTCAATTCATTTTGTCACAACAGTCAGAAAGTCTGTGTAAAGTGAAATACAATCACTTGATCTATAAGTCTCTACTCTTTAAGATTACGATTATTTGGTGTTTGTTTTGGAATTATTGTTGAGATGTCACTTCTTTCTATCTTTTCCTTACCTAAAAAATGTTTTGTTATATATATAAATGTAAAGATTTTATTTTGTTTTATTTTTTAAATTGTTTTTTATTATGTTAATCACCATACATTACATCATTAGTTTTTGATGTAGTGTTCCATGATCCACTGTTTGCGTATAACACCCAGTGCTCCATTCAATATGTGCCCTCTTTAATACCCATTACCAGGCTAACACATCCCCCCACACCCCTCCCCTCTAGAACCCTGAGTTTGTTTCTCAGAGTCCATTGTCTCTCATGATTCATCTTCCCCTCCGATATCCCCCCTTCATTTTTCCCTTCCTGCTATTTTTTTTTAACATATTATTTCATTCAGAGGTACAGGTCTGTGATTCATCAGTCTTACACAATTCACAGCACTCACCATAGCACATACCACCCCAATGTCTATCACACAGCCACCCCATCCCTCCCACCTCCCACCACTCCAGCAACCCTCAGTTTGTTTCCTGAGATGAAGAATTCCTCATATGAGTGAGATCATATGATACATGTCTTTCTCTGATTGACTTATTTTACTTAGCATAATACCCTCTAGTCCCATCCACGTCAATGAAAATGGCAAGATTTCGTGGGTTGTTTTTTTTTTTTTGATGGCTGCATAATATTCCATTGTATATATATACCACCTCTTCTTTATCCAGTCATCTGTTGATGGACATCTTGGCTCTTTCCATAG
>NW_027765951.1:0-296 GCF_054177405.1 Leptonychotes weddellii
AGTTTTAGAGGTTGGCAGTCCAAGATCAAAGTGCCAGCATGGTCAATGTCGAGTGAGAGCTCTCTAGCTGGACTGCAATGGCTATTTTCTCACTATGTCCCCACAGGGAGAGAGAGTAAGGGGGCTCTCTGGTCTTTTCTTATAAGGACACTAATCCCAACATTAGGGCTCAACTCGAATAACTTCATTTAAATCTAATGATCTCCCAAAAGCCCCATTTCCAAATACCATCACATTAGGGGTCAAGGCTTCAACATATGAATTTTGGGGAAAGAATTCTATCCATACCAGTTGCC
>NW_027765952.1:0-296 GCF_054177405.1 Leptonychotes weddellii
ATTACCAGCGCTTAGGACTCTGACCCCAGACTTCTATACGTGGCATCATAAAGGGATGCTAGTCTCACACCTGAATGGCTCCCCACCCCAGTGTCACCTAATGCTGGAGTTGACACATGTTGCCTTCAAAACAGGGTTGATATTCCTCAAATCTCCTTAAGATATTAAAGCATCAACTATTAAAATCATAAATGTTTGGCTCAGTTCTAACTTCTGGGTAGAGCTTAGAGTATGGAGGGTTCCCATAGCGCCATAATGTCCTGTGTCCTGAATACTCTGGGCTTTGGGGACAGGTC
>NW_027765953.1:0-296 GCF_054177405.1 Leptonychotes weddellii
GAATCCCTGGATCTTACCCTGAAATCAGAGTCTGAACATATATAGATACTACGCTCTCTTCACATTTTCTTCTTAATTCGCTCAGCCCCTTCAAGGGGGGCCTCTCTGGAGACTCTGAATGGAATCGAAGCTCTGGTTCACCAAGACCCACAAAGCGTTGAGTTGGTGTGCTGGGCAAAGGCACAAAACCCCACCCCCCAAATACTCAAAACAACCCAGGACCACATGTGACTGTATCTGCAGCTTATAAATCATGCATCCATTCCACAGTTTCCAAACGTTAAAGTGGTATGCCC
>NW_027765954.1:0-296 GCF_054177405.1 Leptonychotes weddellii
AACTAATGATGTAATGTATGGGGATTAACATAAGAATAAAAAAAAATAATAATAAAAAACTAAATAAATAAATAAAATGAGAAGAAAGTTTACCTACAAAAAAAAAAAATGCGATTTCCATGCATTGTCATCGAGCCCCTCCTATAGCTCCCTCTGGAGCAGACAGCTCATGAGTCTGTGCAAGAAGTAAAATCAAAGCCGCCGCATGACATGATGCGTTGTACACGGAAGAAATGTTGAAACGAAGAAAACAGAAGGAATCTAATGGTCCATGTGCCAACCATGAAATGCATAAG
>NW_027765955.1:0-296 GCF_054177405.1 Leptonychotes weddellii
ATTAGAAGGAGCAGGTTGCACCAGCCTCTGCTCGGCCAGCTTCCAGCTCTCACTTCTCCCCTCCATCAACCTGTCTTCCTCCCTATTCCACTTTCACCCGCCGGTCCCGAGACAGGCCCTTCCGGGCGTGAATGTTGATGGGTACAATAGGTGGGCCAGGGATGAGGGGCTGAGAAGAAGGCAGCCTCATTCCCACTGGTGGTGTTGAAGCCCCAGCCTAGCCATGTGCCATGACATTACAGAACAGCTCACCAGCCAGGGACTGCTTACCCAAGCCTAAGTGTGCAGTTCTTTTA
>NW_027765956.1:0-296 GCF_054177405.1 Leptonychotes weddellii
CCTTGTTTAACCACCAGTGTTATTTTTTTCTTCCTTTTCTTCCTTATATTCAGATTTGATATCATTAACTAATTATTTCACATTACTGCTTTAGAAGTTGTGAATATACATAGAATTTGGTCCAGCTGAGTAGTTGTTTTTCATTGGAATAGAATGAATAGCTAAATCACAAGAATGTAGAATATAGTCTATATACTTGTCAGGAAATTTTTACATATCCACACAATTTAATCAAATATTGGCTTCATTATTCACTGGATATTGAACCAGTTACATAGCAAAATTGAGATAAAACA
>NW_027765957.1:0-296 GCF_054177405.1 Leptonychotes weddellii
GCGCCTGGGTGGCTCAGTCGTTAAGCGTCTGCCTTCGGCTCAGGTCATGATCCCAGGGTCCTGGGATCGAGCCCCGCATCGGGCTCCCTGCTCCGCGGGAAGCCTGCTTCTCCCTCTCCCACTCCCGCTGCTTGTGTTCCCTCTCTCGCTGTATCTCTCTCTGTCAAATAAATAAAATCTTTAAAAAAAAAAAAAAAAGTTGCAAATAGTCATTATGAATTTTTTTCTTTTAAATAAATTCATACAAAGAAAGAGGAATAGAAAGCAATGGTGGTGACCAGCAAGAGGAATAACTA
>NW_027765958.1:0-296 GCF_054177405.1 Leptonychotes weddellii
GCGCGCCCGCACATGTATGATGAGTGAGGCTCATTATTCCTGGAGTTGCCAAAGAATTAGAAGACATTATTCTCATCAAGGAACAAACACTCTTGTTCGGGAGAAAAACATGCCCGTGAAATGCATGTGAAGTGACTTTGGAACTTAGAAGATTTTCAAGCAAAGCACCAGCAGGCAAATCCATGGAGAGAATCCCCAAAGCTAGCGGGTCTTGGGAGGGGAGTAGCAAGGGTGGGTGGGCTGAATCCGGGCGGGCCTCCTAGAAGAGATGCACGCACTGGCCAGGAAGAAGGCAC
>NW_027765959.1:0-296 GCF_054177405.1 Leptonychotes weddellii
ACTAGATGAGGGGCAAATTTTAAACCTCAGTAAAATGACTTTATAAAAAAGTTTTACTCAGGGTACAGTGTTATATTAATTGGGAAAAATTTTGGGGGGGGTAATTTTCAGTATAGGTTGGAGTGGTGAAAAAGGGAGATATGGAGACGGTTCCTAGAGCAGCTGACTGTTGAAAGACTTTGTTTTTTTTTTTTTTTTTTTTAAAGATTTTATCAGAGAGAGCACGAGTGGGAGAGCACAAGCAGAGGGGAGCAGAATGGCGCGAGCCAAGCTACTCATGCTGTTTGACAAAGTCC
>NW_027765960.1:0-296 GCF_054177405.1 Leptonychotes weddellii
CAGGTTCCCTCACAAACGTGTCCCCTTAGGAAAGATAAAATATAAATAACTGAAAGTTGTTCTAGATTCTTCCTTGTCCACTCTGTACCTCCTTCTCCTCCACAGTCTATGTGAGCAGCTCTTCTCTGTGCTACCATTGGATACCATCCTACTTGATTGCCTTATTGTAATTGAATATTTATGTGCCAGCCTCCTCCATTACACTATAAACTCCTTGAAGAAAGGGACCTTCTCGGGGATGTGGAGAAAGGGGAACCCCCCTACATTGTTGGTGGGAATGCAAGCTGGTGCAGCCA
>NW_027765961.1:0-3957 GCF_054177405.1 Leptonychotes weddellii
AAGCCTGCTTCTCCCTCTCCCACTCCCCCTGCTTGTGTTCCCTCTCTTGCTGTGTCTCTCTCTGTCAAATAAATAAATAAAATCTTTAAAAAAAAAAAAAAAAGGGCCCCTTGAGGGACGCCTGGGTAGCTCAGTTGGTAAAGTGTCTGCCTTCAGCTCTGGTCATGATCTCAGGATCCTGGGATTGAACCCCGCCTCGGGCTCCCTGCTCAGCGGGGAGCCTGGTTCTCCCTCTCCCTCCCCCACTTTCTGCTCTCTCTCTCTCACTATCTCTCGCTCTCAAATAAATAAATAAATAAATAAAATCTTAAAAAAAAAAAAAGGCCCCTTCAGGGGAACCTGGGTGGCTCAGTCGTTAAGCGTCTGACTTCGGCACAGGTCATGATCCCAGGACCCTGGGATAGAGCCCCGTGTGGGGCTCCCTGCTCAGTGGGGAGCCTGCCTGTCCCTCTGCCTCTGTGCTTCTCCCTGCTCATGCTCTCTCTCTCAAATAAAGAAATAAAATCTTAAAAACAAAATACATACACACAAAAGCAAAACAAAAAAAAACAAGACCCCTTGAGTCATCAGAAGGGGAAGGGGGATGTTCTTTGTGAGGGGTGGTCCCCAGGGACACTTTCTCACTACATTTCAGCCCAGGCCTTCTTCTACAGAGTCTGAACAGTTTTACCCAGGAAGCACATTCTGTATAGACTCGGAGGCAAGAACTCAGTGGACACAGGGACCGCTGGACCCTCCCTGAGGGCTGAAGGAATCTGTGAGAGTCCCTCTCCGGTGTCTCCGTAGGAGGGAGGGAAGGAAGCTGCCTCATTCAGAATGGACTAGGTGCCTCACCGCCTTACGTCTTGACCTCATGTCCTCCTACATCCTTCACTATCTCTGGGGTGAGGGGGCGGTTACAGGGCTTCCTAAAAAGCCGTATGGGGAAGGCATCCATAAATTAGCCCCCAGGATTCAGAGGTTTAAAAAAGCAACAACCCTGAGGTGTTTCATGAGATAACATGGAGTGTTCATTCCTGGGGTTCAAAGGATTTACCATGGCCAGTATGAGATATCAACCTGTCTGAAGGCTAGGAGAGACTGAGAAAATAACTCAGAAGAAGAAGGGAGCAGGATAAATAACTACAAAGAGGATTATATTTTTCTTTTTTCTCTTTTTAAGATTTTATTTTTAGTAATCTCCACACCCAACATGGGGCTCGAACCCACAGCCCTGAGACCAAGAATCACATGCTCTACTGACTGAGCCAGCCGGGCACCCCAGAGTGTTATATTTTTCAAAGCTCATCAAAAATTTTTGCCTCCAGAGCTGTTTTTTTGTGGGGTTTTGTGTGTGTATGTGTGTGTGTTTTGTTTTGTTTTGTTTTAAGTAAGCTCTGCACCCCACATGGGGCTTGAACTTACAACCCTGAGACCAAGAGTCACATGCTCCACCGACTGAGCCAGCCAGATGCCCTTTGCTTCCAGGGTTTTGAATTATCTCTGAAAAGGAGGTAGGGTAGATTTTTTTTTTTCTTTTTTTACCCCATTTAACAGATGAGGAAACTCACACTTGAAGAGTGTCATAAGCTAGTTGATGGTAGAAGAGAGAATAGAAATATAACTTTTTAAATTATCTGTGGAGATGGATTCATGTATCCAACCAGTATTTACCAAGCACCTACTATGACCAGGCACGGTGCTAGGCCCTAGGGATGTAAAAGTGAACACAGAGGAAAGGCCTGTGGCCTCATGGAGCTCTGAGTGCAATGGAAATGCCAGAACGGCATACACAGAGAAGACAAAATCTAGAAACGCACCAACCATCCTTGCAATGAAGGAACAGAAGGAGTCAGGGGAGAACCCCTTCCTTACACTCTAAGACTCTCTGAACCTGGGATTTTATTCAAGCCTCTTGGCTACATGACTGTCAGGATTCCTTCCAATTTGAGCATTCAGGAATCCCCATGTGGCCTCACCGACGAGAGTCTGTGATTGTGCGAGGCAGGGAGGTTCCGTTCTGTCTTCAGTGCCCGTGGCCGCCCCTGTGTAGACTTGCCCTCTCTGGGCTCGGGGCTCTGCACTGTCTCCCTGCTGCCTAAAGGCAGATCACACACCCACAGCTGTGCACGGAGTGTGTAAGTGTTATCAACTAGCCCTGGTGACAGGGGAAGAACAATGCCTCAGAGGCGAATGAAGTCATGGGAACCTCCAGTGCTGCTCCCAGCCCTGTCCCGTGTCTGTCGTTCATCCATATCTGGGCCAGCTTGTTTATCTTCATGGGTCTGCGGCCCTGTCCCCATGAGTCCCAGCGGGGCGGCAGCAGTTTTACTCATTCTGTGGCAAGGAAAGACACTTGGACTAGATACTTTTCTTGGAGACCTAAGGCCAAGAAGCAGAAGTAATATCAGGATTGGATAAATCTGGGTTTTGTGGATCAAGCAACCAAGTAGAGTGAATAAAAACCCTTAAAAATCCCAGCCAAGATCCTTGGAGCGTGAAAGGGAGGAAGCTCGGTGCAAGGGTTTAAAACCCTGGTGGTGGGGGGGGTGGGGGGGTGCAGCAATTCTGATTTTTGCAGATGGAGCGAGTAGCCCTGAGATGTGATTCAATGAAAATTTCTTGCTGTATTTCACTTAAGTGCAGAGCATAGTCTACAGCTCTGGGAATAATGAAGTCTCAGTGACTGAAATCTGTAAAGTCAGTCCATGTCAATTTTTGAGTGGGGTGGACTTCTTTGAGGGTGTGGGGAAGTACGGGTTTTGACAAGTGTAGGAGGGGTTGTGTGGGTGAACAATCATTTCTTGAATTGAGAAACACACTAGTACTCTGCTGCATCTGGGTTGTATATTCTAGATTGCCCCTGGGGTAGACATTTCATCTTAACCATGTTTATGAAACACAGCAGGCAAAATTATAGTATAATGAATATCACTATTCATTCATGCATTTATTCACTCTCTGAATAGTATAGGTTCAGTGTGGTTTTGGGAGTCAGGCTGCCAGATTGGAATCCTGACTCCACTACTTAATAACTGGGTGATCTCAGGCTAGTTACTTACTTTCCATCAACACCTTGGTTTCCTAATCAGTAAAAAACTAAATGAGGCTTATGCACATGAAACACCTAGCTCCATGCTAGCACATGGGGTAAGATCAGCAGACTGCAGGTGCTTCACATCGTTTTTATATCAAGTGCCCACTATTCAACCATGCTAACTATGGAAGGGACATAGGGATAAATAAAGTGAGGTTCTTGTCCTCAAAGGACTTGTGGTCTGTATGTGTCTATAACTCACAAAAATCACTTGAAGTCAGCGACTGAAGGCATCAACTCAAGGCAACGGGACCCCAGAGGAGGACGTGATTATGACCTCAGGGGAGGAGGTCAGACCAGAACAGGGCTGCAGGACATCGGAGCCTTCCAACCTGTGACAGGTAGAAATTCCAGGCACAAGGAGAAGAAGCAAAGGCAAAGACTCGAGGGTGAAAATGAGTGTCACAGTTGAATCTAAAGAGCCTTGTCCCTCTCGGTGGGAGAAGTTGGCAAGGTTAGCTGGGGCCGGATTGTGGAGACCTTGAATGCTGTGTCCGGGACTTTGTTCACCAGGAAGCAGACAGGAGTGTGAGCAGGTGAGGGACAGGATCCCACCTGATTCTGAGGATAACACTCTGGTGGCAGATGGAGGGAAGACAGGAGAGGAAGGAGGGGAGGCTGCAAGATGCACAGCTGGGGGCTGCCAAGGGTGCCACGGGTCCCAAGGACACAGCTCTTTCCTCAAGGAGCTCAGAGCCCACCAGGAAAATTAGACACATTCAGGTCAATATCCCTAGAGGAAGGCCACGTAACAGAGCTCCATCTGCCTTCAGGTAGATGCCAGGGAAATAAAAGTTTTGATTTCTCATCTGCAAAATGGGGTGATGGTAATATATTTCCCAGGTTGTATGAAGATTAAGTCATTTTATTTTATTTTATTT
>NW_027765962.1:0-296 GCF_054177405.1 Leptonychotes weddellii
ACCCAGGCGTAGGAGCTGCCCAGACCTAACTGCCCAGCCAGACCTACCATCTCTCCTGTCTTAGTTACTAGCACAGCTTCAGAGCATAACGTTTTTTTTTTTTTTTTTTTTTGCATTTAACTTTCTGCACTTTCTTTCCTTCAAGAGAGGGCTCAGAAGCATCAAACTAACACAGATTCCTCTGAATTTCGTACACATCGTTAAATTGTCCCTGGGGCTCTTTGGGGGAAGAATCCTAAGGGGGTTTTTTTGGAGGGGGTGGGGGCACTCTCAATGGTTAAAAAAATACATGTCCT
>NW_027765963.1:0-296 GCF_054177405.1 Leptonychotes weddellii
TCACTAGGTCAAGCCCAACCAGGAGAAGGATTTGACCCTCACTTTACTGAGAGAGGCTACATTTCCCATACAATAGAACATGTGACAATATAACACGTGAAGGAAAAGACCTCAGAGGCTTCAGGACACAAATAGAAACAAACTTCTTGTAATACTTCAGGTGAGGGACCTCCTGTTGCACGCCCCTTGGGTCTCATCACCCTCAGCATTTCAGGTGACCATGGGTTCTGCTCTTGCATCTCACAGCCCAGTTTGTAGGGCTGCCTCCACCCTCCACTGGCTGGTGTTCTACATCA
>NW_027765964.1:0-296 GCF_054177405.1 Leptonychotes weddellii
AAAGCTTGGGCTGAAAGAGTAAGGGAAGGTGAAATAGGTCTCAGGAGTTCCCCGGAAAGTGTAGGTGTAGGGAAAGGAAGAGAGAAAAGGGGAGAAAGCAAGGGAGGAGACGGGGGAATCACAGGAAAGGAGAAACAGTGGAGAGAATCAGGAAAGAGAAAGACATGAACAGATTAATAGACAGAAATCCTTCGGAGGGAGAAAGAAGGGGAACCCAGATCTGGGTGAGTGGTGGTTAATGAGACATGGGTGATTCGGTTGTGATACAGTGACCTGTGTCTCCATAATGTATTTAA
>NW_027765965.1:0-296 GCF_054177405.1 Leptonychotes weddellii
CTGGTGGTGGGTGTTGAGGAGGGCACGTTCTGCATGGAGCACTGGGTGTTGTGCACGAACAATGAATCATGGAACACTTCATCTAAAACTAATGATGTAATGTATGGGGATTAACATAAGAATAAAAAAACAAACAAACAAAAAAAAATCATTTTTTCAACAACAACAACAAAAAATTATAGTTGACTCTTAAACAAATACAGGTTTGAACTGCACAGGTCCACTTATATGCAATTTTTTTTTGATATAGTACACTACCGTAAATGTATTTTCTCTTCCTTATGATTTTCTTAATA
>NW_027765966.1:0-296 GCF_054177405.1 Leptonychotes weddellii
ACACTTTAAAAAAGCAACATTATACACATTGTCTAATTTTATCTATCTTCACAAAACTCGGTGAAAATAACCAGTACCATTATCCAAAATTCACAGAAAAAGAGACTACATTTTAAGAGGTAAAGTGACATGCCAAAGATCACCCTCCCTAGCTGGTTAGTATCACAACCAGGGCACAAACCCAAGTCTTCATGAAATCTAGCCTTCTCTTCATTAACCCACTGCTCAGAAAACACAGATAGGACAAAAATAGTTGTTTCGGGGAGTATTTCTGATTGGCTCTCGTGTATCTCTAA
>NW_027765967.1:0-296 GCF_054177405.1 Leptonychotes weddellii
CTCTTGGTGGAAAAACTAGAAATCTCAGCAGAGAAAGAGACTATAAAATAAAGACCAAATGAAAATTCAGGAACTGAAAAATACAATCCCTGAAATTAAAAAAAAAAAAATTCTGGAAGGTTAACAGGATTGCAATTTCAGAGTCAGTTAACTTGAAGTTAGGCAGTGGGAATTGCCTACTATGAAGAAAACCATATTGTTCCCCCCAAAATAAAGGGGGCATCAGGCTCCCTTAAGAGAACATAGGAATAAATGTCTAATAAGTTTGTGATTCCAAAAGTAGGGAGCTACTGAGA
>NW_027765968.1:0-296 GCF_054177405.1 Leptonychotes weddellii
ACAGCACCAGCGTCCCTTAGGAACTTGTTAGAAACACAAAATCCTTGGTCCCAACCCTAGACTTACTGAGTCAGAAACACGAGGGCTGGTCTGCAGAGACCCAGGTGATTCCGAAACAAGCTGTAACTCGGAACTGCTTTAGGATTATGTAAGCATTATGAGAACCACGCACGTTTTCTCACGGTCCTGAACGTCAGTCACCTCCCCTCCCATGTGCAGATGTCCCCCTACACTCACACCCCCCCCCAGAGGTTCACATGCCCCGTCCCCCCCAGCACCCCTTCACCTTTCCCTGG
>NW_027765969.1:0-296 GCF_054177405.1 Leptonychotes weddellii
TGAATGGGTAAACCAGGAAATTAAGAAGAATTTAAAAAATTCATGGAAACAAATGAAAATGAAAACACAACTATTCAAAATCTTTAGGATGCAGCAAACGCAGTCCTAAGAGAAAAGCATATAGCAATACAAGCTTTTCTTAAGAAACAAGAAAGTTCTTAAATACACAACCTAACCCTACACCTAAAGGAGCTGGAGAAAGAACAGCAAATAAAGCCTAAACCCAGCAGGAGAAGAGAAATAATAAAGATCAGAGCAGAAATCAATGAAATAGAAGCCAAAAGAACAGTAGAACA
>NW_027765970.1:0-296 GCF_054177405.1 Leptonychotes weddellii
AATGAGATACCACCTTGCTGAGAGATCAAACTTAACATCACCACTAAGGGGAAAGAACCTCATGTGCCTCCAAAGGTGAAAAGTCCTGAAAAGCACATGTCATCACCTGTGCGGTAGACTGGCTGAAAATGCACAAGTCCAACCTGATCATGAAGAAACATCGGGCAAACAAAATGGGAAGGGTCCTATTTTACGAAAAAGGTGTATGTGACTGTATTCTTAAAAAATGCTAATATCGTAAAAGACAAACCCAGGCTGTGAAAATGTTCTAGATTAAAGGATGCTAAAGATACATG
>NW_027765971.1:0-296 GCF_054177405.1 Leptonychotes weddellii
AATGAGATACCACCTTGCTGAGAGATCAAACTTAACATCACCACTAAGGGGAAAGAACCTCATGTGCCTCCAAAGGTGAAAAGTCCTGAAAAGCACGTGTCATCACCTGTGCGGTAGACTGGCTGAAAATGCACAAGTCCAACCTGATCATGAAGAAACATCGGGCAAACAAAATGGGAAGGGTCCTATTTTACGAAAAGGGTGTATGTGACTGTATTCTTAAAAAATGCTAATATCGTAAAAGACAAACCCAGGCTGTGAAAATGTTCTAGATTAAAGGATGCTAAAGATACATG
>NW_027765972.1:0-3957 GCF_054177405.1 Leptonychotes weddellii
CCCCCCCCAACCTCCCAGAGCCACCAAAACCACTGTGTGAGATGAACAAAACCTGTGACCCACTAACTGCTGTAGTAGGCTTCTTAAGCAAGCCAGACCAACCAGAGTTCCTGTGTGGGATTTTTAGAATATAAATTAAGGGAAAAGGAATATTCCTTCTTGAGTGTCAACTCTTACTCACTGAGTCCCCAAGGTTCTGACTCCAAAACTCCACACATGCCATCTATACTATGCTTTAGTGATGGAGAAGAGACAAAAAAAAAAAAAAAAAAAGGTTCTGTTTGACTTTATTGGTCCTTTCTGAAATACACATCTGATCCTACCATCCTGCTTAGAAATCTTCAATAGAGGGGCACCTCGGTGGCTCAGGAAGTTAAGCCTCTGACTCTTGGTTTAGACTCAGGTCATGATCTCAGGGTTGTGGGATCAAACCCCAAGTCAGGCTCCACGCTCGGCCAGGATTCTGCTTGAGATTCTCTCTCTTCCCCTCGTGCTCACACACTTCCTCTCTAAAATAAATAAATCAATCTTAAAAAAAATCTTAAATACATCCTTACTGATTCAAAGACCCCTGAACTAAACTATATGCCATTACACTACAATAAAAAACTTCAGTAAATACAAATCTATTCACTATACACGGTGTCCAGATGAGCTGACATAGCTTTTTTCAAAGCATAGCTTTCTTGATAAAGGAAGCAGTGAATTCATTTGCATTCTGGTGCAAGCTCTTTATATCATCATGCATTTGTAACTAATGGTATACAGACTGACATTTTATACTGCACTGATACATAACTGGGTCAGATTTTTTTTTCTGAAGGCCATATAGTAAATATTTTAGGTTTTGTGGGCATAAGGTCTCTGTTACAACTATTAAACTTCTGTCTTTGTAGCATGAAAGCATCCATAGACTGCTTAAATGAATGGTTATAGCCATGCTCCAATAAAACTATATTTACAAAAACAGGCTTCAGGCCAGAATTGGCCCATAGACCATACTTTGCTCACCACTATTCTGTGGATAAAGTCTCCATTCATCGGGATCAGAGGAGTACTTTCTATAAAAATATCTGGCATCAGCTTTCACATATTACTTTACTCAGACACCCAGATTTATAGCTATTGTAATGTTCATGTAATGACTTGAATACATCAGGCACTTTCTTTTCTTTGTTTCCCTTGTATCTGTCCTTCTCCTGAGCACACTCATAACCTCTGCTCTTGGTCTGTCCTCTATACTACTTGATTTTTCCTCCATAACATATCTCAAATATGTCTTATTTCTAAGCCTTCTTAGTTTCCTAGACTCAAAAGTCCTTGGTTCAAAATTACCTCCTCAACTAAGACTTTCATAGCATTTATACATAACTTTTTGAATGTCTTCTTCATATTACATTTTAATTCACTGACTATAAAGCTTTATTCCCCAGCAGATTCTATATATATCAAGGCACATATTTTAACTCATTTATCAACATCACCTTGTGAATCCAGAAAACCTTGTAAAGTGGCTTAAACTCAACTGGCACTCAATAAATATTTCCCGAATCTGTTGCTGAAGATTAAATAAAAGTGTTAGAGAATTCTTGCTTTTCTATATCAAAATTCTCCTTTACAAGTGCAAGGCACCTCAATTTTTAAAAAAAGGACTTACAATTTTAGCAGGGTGCTTTTGGGTTTCTCTTTCCTAGTCTCATGAAATAAAAATGAAGTAATGAACAACATGTGCTGAAATTTTATACAACCACCTGGGGGGTTTTCCCAACTCAAAATTCAATATCACATGTATCAAAGCCAACTATTTTAATTAGGAGCCCCCACAGCTCCTGTTTCAATACTGTATGACATTCACTGCAGAAAATCTTTGTAAGGCAAGTAGAAACACACACACAAAAATAACAATGGATAGGGCGCCTGGGTGGCTCAGTTGGTTAAGCGACTGCCTTCTGCTCAGGTCATGATCCTGGAGTCCCGGGATCGAGTCCCGCATCGGGCTCCCTGCTCGGCAGGGAGTCTGCTTCTCCCTCTGGCCCTCCCCCCTCTCATGTGCTCTCTCTCATTCTCTCTCTCTCAAATAAATAAAAATAAAATCTTTAAAAAAAAATAACAATGGATAAATTTTAAAGTCGAAGAAATTACAAAATGTAGTTTATTTATTTTCTAATTACAAAACAGAAATTTTAAAGGCTCACTAAAGTAATCATATTCTTTGTAAAACAGATTTTAGGCCAAAAAACACTAGTTTCTGAGAAGTCTATAAAAAAAAGTATTTGAGGTTTTTAGATCAGTTTTTAAATTGTAACCTATCAATTAGACAGTATTAATGATAGTTTGTTGTTCAATATTTGTAACAAAGCTGAGAAGCTGGGATCATAACTACACTACTTCACAGATAAGGAAAATTAAATAATTTGCTACTGCTAATTCCTTCGGTGAGTATTGAAATCACGACCACACTTAGATCCTTCTCCCCATGTTTTATATTCTAAACTACTTGTCCTCTAAGTGTGATGTCAGAACCAGCCACATTAGGATTACCTGGGAACTCACTTTAATCACCAGATCTTGGGCCCTATCTCAGACATACTGAATCAAGTACTCTGAGGTAGAGCTCACCAGTCTGTTTAACAAATTCTCCAGCTTAATCTGGCGCATGCTAAGTTTTGAGACCCAATGCTCAAAACCACTTACACTAACAGCTAAAATAGTATCTACAATTCCAAGTTGCCAATTCAAGATGCTAATCCAAAAGGAATACTTAGAAAAACAGACATTCAAGCTTAATTCTTCTTCCTAAAATGAACACTCTGTGGAAAATAACTATAAGATTAAAGAATTTCTTAACACTTGTTTTTGTAACACCTCATTTTCTATTACATACTGTGTAGAACACAGGCACTATATTCTAGTAAAAAGAGAGAAAAAGTTGGCTGAGAGAGGTATGGGTTGTAATTCTTAGTCAAATATATTTGAGAAACTCAATGAGCAATTCCAGGGTACCATTTACACACACACACACACAGATTTGATATAAATAATTCTTTAGAAGTTCTGTCATCAGTTGTCCATTAGGCCTTTTTTTTAATAACTCATATATCCTTAATGTATTTGACCAAAAAAAAATGTCTGGCATATGATAAGTCTTCAATTAAATATTTGTCAAGTGAATGAATAAAACAAACAAACAAAACAACTGACAAATTGTTTTGGAGAATCACTAAATAAAATAATACCTTCTAATAAAAATTTTTGACCTAGATTTCAAAACAAATTAGAGTAATTTAAATTTTTGAGAATTTAAAAATAATTTTTAAAATTTTATTTTATCAGAAATGACTATTACTAATGCAAGAATTTATTCACATGTTATTGTGAATGAAAGTTCTATTTGTTTCAGACAAATTTGTTCCAGGTTCCAAGGCAAAGGAAGTTATCAGGGATAAAGAATGATATTACATAATGATAAAGAGGTCAACAGTCCAAGAAGACATAATAATCCTTAATGTATATGAGCTTTACAAAAGTATCAAACTATGTGAGGCAAAAACAGAATTGAAAATAAAAGCAAAAAACAAAAACAGATGAATTCACTATCATAGTTAAGGACTTCAACACCCCTCTATCAGAAATGGACACATTTCACAGGCAAAAGATCAGTAAGGACAAAGGTGAACTCAACATCATTAATCAGATGAATATAATTGACGTTGACAGACTACTTTATCCAGTAACCTCAAAGTATACATTCTTTTCAAGCTCACATGGAACATTCACATCTAATAAGGACTGTTAAACAAAACATAAAAAAAATTCTTAATACTCAACAATAAGAAAACAAATAACCTGATTAAGAAATGGGCCAGGTTTTAGAACTGTCTGTCCATTGCGGGTTGTGTGCAGGAAGCTTGTGGGGGTCTGTAAGACCTGAAAATGGAGAGCCTCTTTGCTTCCCAG
>NW_027765973.1:0-296 GCF_054177405.1 Leptonychotes weddellii
AGAGAGAGGAAATTCATTAATTTTACCTGCTCCCCTAACCCTCCTTCGCATGCACACATTGATTCAGAAGAGCCAAATGCACCAGGAATTTGTGCTAGACGAGAGAGAGGAGGCCAGCTAAAGTCCAAGAGTGGAGTTGAAAGCCTCTGGCCCATGAATTTTTCAGTTGTTAGGAGGCAGCGAGCTGAAATTGGGCAATGTCCTTCAAATTACCATAGCTGAACATTCTCTAAGAGCTCCTGTCAATTTCACAATCTTTCATAAAAATGGAAGAAAATGGAGAGATTTCTTAATTG
>NW_027765974.1:0-296 GCF_054177405.1 Leptonychotes weddellii
AATGTTCTTCCCCTCCCCACGGACAAGAGTGACAAGAACAATTTCACAACACACAGGTGAGGCAGAGAAAAAGCATTTCCTTCTCCTCACTTGGCCCAGCCCCCCATTTGCAAGCCCCAAGCAGTACCACTTGATGTATAAAAAGCTTTCTTTGGCCCACAAGTGCCAATGTTCTAGTGAGAGACAGACTCTTTATAAATCTGTGTCACTGGCTTCCTCTTTCAAGACACAGGAACCGCAGCACAGGTGGCTGTGTTGTCATGGGTGGATCATCCCAAGGAGCTTTCTCAGCTGTA
>NW_027765975.1:0-296 GCF_054177405.1 Leptonychotes weddellii
AATGTTCTTCCCCTCCCCACGGACAAGAGTGACAAGAACAATTTCACAACACACAGGTGAGGCAGAGAAAAAGCATTTCCTTCTCCTCACTTGGCCTAGCCCCCCATTTGCAAGCCCCAAGCAGTACCACTTGATGTATAAAAAGCTTTCTTTGGCCCACAAGTGCCAATGTTCTAGTGAGAGACAGACTCTTTATAAACCTGTGTCACTGGCTTCCTCTTTCAAGACACAGGAACCGCAGCACAGGTGGCTGTGTTGTCATGGGTGGATCATCCCAAGGAGCTTTCTCAGCTGTA
>NW_027765976.1:0-296 GCF_054177405.1 Leptonychotes weddellii
GTAATAAAAGTAATTTGTTATTATTTTGGGCTTTAGGACCCTGTGGAGTTTATCAGCTTTTTACAATTTGTAACTTATTGAGATTTCTTATACTGAGTAAACATTCACTTCTGTGCCTTTTGTATTTTGCATTGGTAATTTTGCATAATTTTAATGAATTTATTAGAAATTGGGGGTACCTGGCTGACTCAGTCGGTAGGGTATTGTGACTCTTAATCTTAGGTTCATGAGTTCAAGCCCCATGTTGGGCATGGAGTCTACTTTAAAAAAAATAAAAGAAAAAAGTAATTGTATCA
>NW_027765977.1:0-296 GCF_054177405.1 Leptonychotes weddellii
GTAATAAAAGTAATTTGTTATTATTTTGGGCTTTAGGACCCTGTGGAGTTTATCAGCTTTTTACAATTTGTAACTTATTGAGATTTCTTATACTGAATAAACATTCACTTCTGTGCCTTTTGTATTTTGCATTGGTAATTTTGCATAATTTTAATGAATTTATTAGAAATTGGGGGTACCTGGCTGACTCAGTCGGTAGAGTATTGTGACTCTTAATCTTAGGTTCATGAGTTCAAGCCCCATGTTGGGCATGGAGTCTACTTTAAAAAAAATAAAAGAAAAAAGTAATTGTATCA
>NW_027765978.1:0-296 GCF_054177405.1 Leptonychotes weddellii
TCCTTGTTTAACCACCAGTGTTATTTTTTCTTCCTTTTCTTCCTTATATTCAGATTTGATATCATTAACTAATTATTTCACATTACTGCTTTAGAATTTGTGAATATACATAGAATTTGGTCCAGCTGAGTAGTTGTTTTTCATTGGAATAGAATGAATAGCTAAATCACAAGAATGTAGAATATAGTCTATATACTTGTCAGGAAATTTTTACATATCCACACAATTTAATCAAATATTGGCTTCATTATTCACTGGATATTGAACCAGTTACATAGCAAAATTGAGATAAAACA
>NW_027765979.1:0-296 GCF_054177405.1 Leptonychotes weddellii
CCCTCGTGCAAAACCCTACCCAAAATTAAACTGGTGCAGAGACAGGCATCAGAGGGAAGGAGAGAGCGCAGGACCTGGAGATACTGTCTGAGCCTTTCGTCCATATTAACTGTAACAGGGAGTCTCCTGTAGTCAGGACCAACAGTTAATTCCCTGGTGGGTGTGCAACAGCTTGAAGTGGGCCTTTTTTTTTTTTTTTTAAATTTAATTTAATTTAATTTTGTTATGGTAGTCACCATACATTATTAGTTTTTGATGTAGTGATCCACGATTCATTGTTTTCGTATAACACCCAG
>NW_027765980.1:0-296 GCF_054177405.1 Leptonychotes weddellii
GCAGGTATTTAATTGATGAATGTAACCACACGGGAGGAGATCCCTTAGGAAGGTGCCATCTGCCTGTGTTGAAGCTCATACATTCAAACATCTGCATAAATCCCAGGTACGTGGTAGCTGCCTTGCAGTCTTTGAACCCGCCCAGGGGCCATACCTCAGTGTCAGGGCAATTGCTGGATCACTAATGAATAGCCTGAGCGCTTACTCCTTCCCCATTTTTCCTCTCTGAGGAGAGGGCATGCATGTCACCCAGTTTTGTCCTGCAGGACTGCTGGTGATTTGAAAAAGTGGACGAC
>NW_027765981.1:0-296 GCF_054177405.1 Leptonychotes weddellii
CCCCTAGAGCAGCCACCTGGCCCTAACCCCAGGTGCCTCAGTCCCCTCACCTCACACATGGGAAGTCTGCTCACTCCCTGGATGAGACTGGGGAGTGTGGAGCTGTTGGGGTGAGAAATTCTGGCTGGCCTTTCTGCTCTTTCTCCAGCAAGGGCGCGGCGTGGATGGGCTCAAGAAGGACAGACAGAAGAAACAACTGCGGAAAGTTGCTGAGGAAGGGCCGGGGCTAGCACGTAGGCATTTACGCGGCCCTCCGTGTGTGCCAGATACTGGATTCCCAGCTACGGGACAGGAAG
>NW_027765982.1:0-296 GCF_054177405.1 Leptonychotes weddellii
CTGCTTGACACAGACCTTTCTTTTCTTGACTTTTGCCCATACTGAATGTCTTCTTCTGGTGGTGATGTCCTATGATCGGTTTGTGGCCATCTGCCACCCCCTCCGATATTCTGCCATCATGAGCTGGAGGGTCTGCATCACCCTGGCATTGACTTCCTGGATTTTAGGAGTCTTCCTGGCCCTAGTACATCTAGTGTTATTCATACCATTGCCCTTCTGTGGACCCCAGAAAGTTAACCACTTTTTCTGTGAAATTATAGCTGTCCTCAAGCTTGCCTGTGTAGATACACACATCA
>NW_027765983.1:0-3956 GCF_054177405.1 Leptonychotes weddellii
GTGAGGTGGGACACACATGTGGAGAAGGTCTTGTGCCTGCCCTCAGCAGAGGGGATCCTCAATATGGCAGCCACAATGAAGACATAGGAGAGGATGATGAGGAATAAACAGCCCATCAGAGCTGTGACACACACCAGGATCACACCCAAGGTGACAGAGGATGTCTCCTTCCCACAGGCCAACTTTAGGAGGGAAAGCACATGGCAGACAAAATGGTGGATCTCATTAGACCCGCAGAAGGTGAGGTGAAAAACTATCAGGGTCACCATCATCCCCATGACTGAGCCACCAGCCCAGGTCCAGGACACTAGACGGGCACAGGTGTGGGTGCTCACGAGCACGTTGTAGTGCAGGGGGTGGCAGATGGCCACATAGCGGTCGTAGCCCATGATCATGAGCAGGAAGGAGTGGGTGAAGCCAAATGTGAAGGAGAAGAACATCTGGCTGGCACAGGCCACAAAGGTGATGGTGTGGTGGGTTGAGAGCATGTCAACCAGCATGCGAGGGGTGACGGCAACAGTGAACAGAATCTCAGAGGTGGACAGGGCACACAGGAAGAGGTACATGGGCATGTGCAGGCTGCGCTCACTCCACACAGTGGCCATGATGATCAGGTTCCCCAGCAGGGTAAATAGGTACATCAGCAGGTACAGCAGGAAGAAGGCAGGCAGGAGATGCTGTGGGAAGTTGGAGAAGCCCACGAGGCTGAATTCAGACACCATGCTATAGTTCTGACCAGCCACAGATGCTGCATCTGCTCAGATCACAGGGAATGAAGGCGACCAGAATAAAGATCATGAATCTATACAATAATAACCTAGAACATCTACAAAATGGAGGAACTTTAAATGCATTGTGTTAGGATTTGGAAAATGACAAGGATACTCACTGTTTCTGCTGTTCTTTAGCATGGAAGTAAAAGCCCTGAGCAGTGCTCTAAGGAAAAAAAAAGAAAGAAGGTATGAGGATTTGACAGGAAGAGACCAGCTCACGCACCCAGAAAAAGCAAAAGAATGAAGTCAGAACATACCACAGCAAGAGAGAGCACAGATCTGCAGAATATGAGATCCACTTCCAAAAACCAGTATTTCTCATAGAATTACACCAGTAGTAATCATTCAAAATATGAATTTGAAGTAAAAAGTAAGATACTATTCCCAGGAGTGACCCAAAGTGTAGAGAAACAGCTCTCTAGCATTTTGGTCTGGTGATTCCTTTACACTCAGGAAAATTTGAGCCTCTAATGGACTTTTGTTTTGGTACATTATCACTCCCCATGTTCACCATATTAGAAAGGAACACTGAGATTCTATGAAAATATTCAGTTTTGGATACATTCAAAAGATGAGTAAATCTATTCAATGTCTTTATAAGTAACATATTTTTTGGAAAGTAACTACTTTTACAAAATGAGCATTTAGTGACGAGTGGTTTTTTTTTTTTAACATTTTAGCAAATTTGTTCCATGCTGGCTGGGTGGGAGACAAGATGATGCTTGTATCTACTTCTTCATTCAGCCTGTGGCAATATGTGGTTTTAGTTGAAGCATATGATGAAAATACATCCTCACCTTCATTGGAAAAGTGAGGACCTGATGGTCCCCCAGAAAAGGTCTCTGGGACCCCAGGGTCCTCATATCACACTTTGAGGTAGCCTCTGTTATAAAATATCCAGGAATGAATCAAACACATGCAATACTTCCAAATTTAGAAATTTTTACCATTAATAAAAATGTAGAAGGTGATTTGAATACATGGAGAACAATCTACATTCTCAGATGAGGTCAGCAAATATGGTAATGATGATACTTCTTCCTCAAATTATAGCATCAGGGCGACTGCATTTACACTTCCAGTGAATCAGCTGTACATCTCATAAAAGTTTCCTCAAATTTATTCTGAAAAATGAGGTCAGTGCAAAACTATACTAATCTTCCTAAAATGGAGTCAATAGGAAAGAAATGTTCTGGCAGGGATGGAGACTCATCATAGACATTATACACATCATAGTCTTTTTTTTTTAAAGATTTATTTTATTTATTTATTTATTTGAGAGAGTGAGAATGAGAGAGAGAGAGAGAGTACATGAGATGGGGGAGGGTTAGAGGGAGAAGCAGGTTCCTCGCTGAGCAGGGAGCCCGGTGCGGGACTCGATCCCGGGACTCCAGGATCATGACCTGAGCCGAAGGCAGTCGCTTAACCAACTGAGCCACCCAGGCGCCCCACATCATAGTCTTTTTTAAGCGTGAATCTGGAACAGACACGGACACTGATCAAATTGATTGGATACCTCAGAAAATATCCCCCCATGATTCACAGCTCAACATGTGATAAAAGTGGGAGCACAAATTAAAGGGAAATGGTGGAATATTTAAGAGTTTGTGGTGGGAAAACTGGTCCTTTTATGCAGCAAAGTCAATCTGAATATCTGCCCAACACGACACGAAAAGGCGGATTCCAGGATTCAAGACATAAATACGAAATAGGACACTGGGAAGTTAATAGGAGAAGGTGTAGGAGAAGAATTTTGTTGATCCAGGAGTGGAGAAGTACTTCCTTTTTTTTTTATTAAGTTCAATTAGCCAATATATAGTATATCATTAGTTTTTGATGTAGTGTTCAATGATTCATTAGTTGTGTATAACACCCAATACTCATCTTAAACACATTTCAGAAACACAAACATTAGGTAATTTTGAAAGAATGAAAACATCAACACCAATAGTGTTTGTTCAACAAATGATGTCCTGGATCCAGTTAAGGGGAGATGGAAAGGTGGGGAAAGATCATTTTCATTGTCCACAACTGACCAGGGAATAGGATGTAGAATAAACAAGAAACCAGTTCCATCTACAAGAAGTAGAAAGCTCAATACAGAAATGAGTAAAGGTGTGAACAGAGAACTCACAGAGGGCGCAGCACAGGCAAATGAAAACATGCTTAAAGGAAAAAAAAGCGGGAGGGAGGGAGAGAAAGAAAGGGAAATGCAGTGGAAATTCAGTGTCTACCCGTTCAATGCCCCAAATTAGAAAGTGCCCAGTGCTGATCAGGTGTGGGAAGAAAGCAATATTCGTGCCCTGCCTGTGAGAACTAGAGGGTGGAAATTAAGAGCTCCTGTGCTCTGTGCATCAGCACATGTGCTCCTGAGCATCTATCTCCATTGCTCACAGGTATTTGTAGGGCAGCATGTCAGGGGATGTTTTGTAGCATTGGTGGTGGTGAGGAATGGGAAAAGTTGCTTGTCCATAAGTGGGAAGAGGGCAGATCACGTGGGCTGGATGAAACTACTGGAGCTCCAGGCAGCAGCTGGATGCGCGTACAACCATGTAAAGGGCCCTCTCTTTATCATAGGAAACAAACTGGGGGTTGCTGGAGGGGAGGGGGGTGCAGGGATGGGGTAACTGGGTGATGGACATTAAGGAGGGCATGTGATGTAATGATATAACTGGGTATTATATAAGACTGATGAATCACAGTCCTGTACCTATGAAACCATAGTACATTACATGTTAATTAATTGAACTTAAATTAAAAATATTTTAAAAAGTATTATTAAGTGAATGAAGCAAAAACCAGATGAATGCTCTAGCATAATTCCATTTGGGCATGTGAAATACAGAGCACCTGAAACTATTCTGGATGATGCTGTCTCTATACATCTGTCAAGCCCATAGAACGTGCAACACAGTGAACTCTAACATAACATGTGGGCTGAGATATTAATAATAATGTATCATATTGGTTCACCAATTGGAACAAATGCACCACACTAACACAAGAGGTAAATCTATAAAGAACTTCTCAAACTCAACACCCAGAAAACAAATAATCAAGTCAAAAAATGGGCAGAAGACATGAACAGACACTTCTCCAAAGAAGACATACAAATGGCTGACACATCAAAATGTTCATCATCATTAGCCATCAGGGAAATTCAAATCAAAACCACATTGAGAT
>NW_027765984.1:0-296 GCF_054177405.1 Leptonychotes weddellii
AGTCCTCCTTTTTCCTCCCCAAGAGGAGGAGGGCAAGAGTCTGGTGAGGGTTTGTTCTGGGTGCAGGTAGCTGGCAATGAAGATGAAAGTGGCTTCGAGAGCCTGGCTGGCTGGTTGGTTGGTCTTTTGGGTCCCAGGTAAACAGAGAGCCCTCCCCCTTGGAATGCAGGAACGAGAAGAATCCTCCCTATCTCTCTCCTCCACAGGATCATGCATCCAGAACCAGATGCCTAGGAGGCTTGCCCTTGCTGGCTCATCTCCACCCAGGGGGCAGGGGAAGTGTCCACGTGTGTGGA
>NW_027765985.1:0-296 GCF_054177405.1 Leptonychotes weddellii
TTGTGAGTATAAATCTTTTACCATTCTGTCATTTTACGTTTACATATATGCTTAATTTCAAGAATAAGCTTAAATGCATATTAAACAGACTTTAAATTGTATGACTACTGATTCAAACATGTAGAATATAGTTGCTCATTATTTTCTCTAACAATCTATTATTGAATGTGCACTATGTGTGGATATTATACTTGGTAGAGTTATAATGATATAAATGACAATTCTCTGCCTTCAAAAAAGCCCTAAGTAAATAAGCAATTGACGTGAAAACAGATGTTTCATAGCAGAGTGATAAA
>NW_027765986.1:0-296 GCF_054177405.1 Leptonychotes weddellii
AGGACTCACTGAAGCTGAATGGGCTTCAGAAGGTGCTGCCAGGAGGGCAAGCAAGAACTCCTGCAGAGGGGGGCTCGCCCAGGGCCACGCTGCCTCCGCAGAGCTGCAGCCCAGCTGAGGCTGGGGAGGGGGTCGGGGTCCAGGACGAGCAGACAGCCTTACCTGGGAGCCCCTCCCCGCCCATTAAACCCCAAGCCACTCCCAGTCTGTGCCCCTGACTCAGGGATCTCTTGGTGCAGGACAGACCGACCCAAAGAGTTGTGGCTTAAAATGTCAGTGGTTGCTGATTTCCCACA
>NW_027765987.1:0-296 GCF_054177405.1 Leptonychotes weddellii
AAAAAAAAAAAAATTGAGGGACCCTAATGAAGTGGTTGAGGTCCTCAAATCTAGTAAGTAGGGGTTTGTGTCATCTAAGTTGAGTGTTCAATCTATAGAAGTGGAATGAAAAAGTGATAGAGAAAAAGAAATAGAATAATTTCCAGATAGATATAAGATCTAAATGTGATAAAAAATTAATTCAGAGAAGTACTAAAAAGATCAGGTGATTTTTCAAATAACTTGGAAGAGGAAATAAACTTACTAAATATCAAACAAAACTCAGAAACCACTAAAAATAGATGGTAGATTCTCCT
>NW_027765988.1:0-296 GCF_054177405.1 Leptonychotes weddellii
ATTGCTCATAGAATTGTAGGATAAAATTTAGGAGTTGTTGATGAAAGTCTGATGCTTAGTACTCATTAGTACTCATTCCTTTATTTTTTTAAGGATTTTATTTTTTATTTATTTGACAGAGAGAGAGACATAGCAAGACAGGGAAAACAAGCAGGGAGAAGCAGGCTTCCCGCTGAGCAGGGAGCCCTGATGTGGGACTCGATCCCAGGACCCTGGGATCATGACTTGAGCTGAAGGCAAATGCTTAACGACTGAGCCACCCAGGCACTGCAGTACTCATTCCTTTATAGAGGACC
>NW_027765989.1:0-296 GCF_054177405.1 Leptonychotes weddellii
GGAAGACAAACCCAAGAAATACTTCCACAAGATTTTACCCCCAATTTATAGATATTTGAGAAGTTCCTTTCTTCCCAAGGTCTCTAAAATATCCCAGTGTTCCTAGCCTGCCTGGGAGTGACCTTGCTTTCCTCCTTGAGGGCTGGGCTCCATAAGCCAGATACCAGACCACTTTTTCTGGGAAAGTTTTGCAAGAATTGGTTCCATAAAGTGTCTTAAAAGTGGCTGGTCTACCCCAGTTATAGGAGCATCATTCTTGGACATGACATTTTGGGCAGGTCTTTGGTTACATAACC
>NW_027765990.1:0-296 GCF_054177405.1 Leptonychotes weddellii
AAAAAAAAAAAAAAGGACTGATACAGAAATTTCTTAGAACTTCTTATACTCAGAAATTCTTGGAGCTTATTGCACGTGGGAAAGGGTCTTACCTTGTAAAAAAAAAAAAAAAAGCCCAAGTCTCTTGAATAGTCACTTAGAAAGGTGTTACCTAAATTCCTTTTCTGTAGTTTTATTTCTTCAACATCTTATTTTCCTTAATTAGCTGTATGTGCTGTGGCCAAATATTGGGTCCACTGCCTTATAAAGACAACTTTATGAGGCAACTTGGGAAATAGAGAAGAGAAACAATGATC
>NW_027765991.1:0-296 GCF_054177405.1 Leptonychotes weddellii
AACACGTTTGATGAGAATGACTTAGTCCTGCTCTATAATTAGCTCTCATTTAATGTATCGTGCTTTGTTAATTCCAGTGAATTACACAGACACACATGGAACCAAAGGCACACGCTGCGCTATCAATGGCAAGATTTCTGTGCGGTGGAGTTAGGGGATTTCTTCTTTCTTTTACTTGTATTTGGAAATGATTATAGATTCGGAGGAAGTTGCAAAAATGGCACAGAGATGTCCCACGTACCCTTCACTAGGTTTCCCTCAATGGTACCCCCTTCTCTTTGCTTACCTTTCTTTTC
>NW_027765992.1:0-296 GCF_054177405.1 Leptonychotes weddellii
GTCTGTGCTAGGGGTGCTTAGGAGCAGTTCCTGATCTTTACCCATCTAGACCTTGAATTCAGAGTTGTGAGATCTCAGAGAGACATGGCAATTCAGTATTACCACCAACAGAGAAAGCCATGTTTTCCTGGTTGTTGGGATTTTTCCACCCAGTAATGATGAAGTCATCCTCATCTGAGTGACAGATTTGTCATTCAGTTCCTCATCGTGGAGCTTGGGGAGATTGGGTCGGCCTATCCCATGATACTGAGAGTTCAGTCTCATTTATCACTATCACTTTTTTAAAAAAATTAAAA
>NW_027765993.1:0-296 GCF_054177405.1 Leptonychotes weddellii
CTAAAACTAATGATGTAATGTATGGGGATTAACATAAGAATAAAAAAAAAATAAAAAAAGAATTAAAAATAAATAAATAAATAAAATGGACAGTGGAAAAAAAAAAAAGAAAAGTTTGGATATCTGAGAAGAAATTAACTTTTCAATTTACATGAATATCATTGTATTCCTTATATTTACTTTAATTTACATTTCTTTCCCTTTTTTTGACATATAGTTGACACAATGTTAGTTTTAAGTGAACAACCCAGTGATTCGTTAACTGTATACGTTATGCTGTGCTCACCACAAGTGTA
>NW_027765994.1:0-3956 GCF_054177405.1 Leptonychotes weddellii
TTTTTTTTTTTTAACATGTAATGTATTATTTGTTTCAGAGGTGCAGATCTGTGATTCAACAGTCTTGCACAATTCACAGCGCTCACCATAGCACATACCCTCCCCAATGTCTATCACCCAGCCGCCCCATCTCCCACCCTGCACCACCACTTTTAAAGGAAAAAAAGGTTACAGCTGTGAATATATATGTGCACTATTTATATACATATATACCTTATTATAGTAAAAATAGAGGTCATTTAAATTTGAGATTATTTTTCCTCATGGAAAACAGCTTTTTTTAAAGCTCATTCTAAAACCAGGTGTGGTAGTTTAAATCATTTGACTTGAAATGCCTTTCCCACATCTAGTTTGATATTCACGAGGAGCTTTCCTTTGGAAATGGCGAAGCAGAATGTGCTTCAGTCCATAATTCATACGGTGACAGTTCAAATGACTGTTAAAGTGAATTCTGAAATTTGCACTGGGAGCAGCTCAGTGAAAGCCATCAATCTGCTTGACGGCCAGTGGTGTCATCGTCCAAGGGGCTCATGCAGGTGTGAAAGATCAACTTCATCTCATGCTCACTAAGGTAGTGGTAGCCATACTTCCATAATTGGAGTGAACAGAGGAGGGTTGTTTTTTTGTCTTAAATCTTGTAAAATATTTTTTCTTATTGAAGAAGAGTGCTGAGAATAGTTTACTGTGTGTTTAATTTTGCAATGTTAATATGACTAGAATGATTTTCTTGAGGGATAAAAACCTATGTGAAATGTATCAGTCATAGTTATCTAAACATGTTCCGAGTCTTTGAGTAGTAGGCACATTATTCTAAAATATGTATATTCCTATTATTATTCTCACATTATTCTAAAACATATATATTCCTATTATTATTCTGTTTCCTAAGTCAGATCATTACCTGTTTGTAATAGTGGAATGGCCACTTTTGATTCAACTTCATTCCATTTCAGTACTCCACTTCAGTACTAGAAAGAAGCTTGTCATGTATCTCTTTATACTTGCAGCTTTACTACCACATGGAAGGTAGGAGAGAGACAAATTCTAATCACTTACGGAATTATACAATTAAATGTTTGCTTAAAAAAAGACTAATTAAAATGTTCATTATAAAATTGTTCTGACTTGCTGATTCTATTCCCCCTGCAACATGTTCCAAGTAATGTCTCCTTTTAGTAAACTCACATGATGAAGTAAGGGGAAGCTCCTCTGTGCATCCCAAATTGTGTTCTAATTGAACTTACTCTGCTACCATTGAGGTGTGATGATGTATGAGAAGCACTTGAATGATGTGATCCCACACTCAAACTATCCTTGAGCTTGTGTTGTGTTGGAGAGATAAGCCATACAAGGTAACTACTATATAAGTTAGAACATGGTACAAGGGACGGTACTATGGGAGTATTGGAAAAGCTTCTTGGAGAGTTCTAGGGAGAAAGTAAATTTTATATATTAAGATTCGTTTATTGGAAATAAAGTAGTAATGGCTAATGGATCTTCCATAGGGCATATTCTAGGAAAATGCCCAATAAGCAGACTAAATTGGAAACAATATAGGACAATGAGGATTAATAATGGATATTAATAGTTTTAGGGGAAGACTGTAGGAGTCTTATATTGGCAAGTGAAAGAGTTTGTTTTTTTTTTTTTTTTTGTAGACTGGGGAATTGTTGAAAGGTTTTGAATAAGGAACTGGCATGGTCAAAATTGTAGCTTCAGTGGAATTATTCTTTTGGAACTATGTGGAAGGGTTTGGAAGAAAAAAAGTGGGGGAGAGTAAGCTACTTTAGTAGGCTAAAAGAGGTAGAACAGGGAGATGAAGATGGCAAAGAAAATACAATAGAAAACTTTGGAAGTATCATCAACAAACTTGAGAATGGATTAGTATGAAGGATATGCATGTTTTGAAATGAGAGGAAATATGAAAAAATTGCTTGCCATGTTCATTCAATGCAGCTTGATATTCTTTATTTGGATTATAAATTCTAGGAGGCAATACTTCTTGTATGTAGTATCTAATTATGCCTTACAAAATGTCCAAGAAATGTGCAATTTAGTATGCTCACTTCCATTGATCAAATGTAATTCAATCCAACAAACAATAGTTAAGGCCTGACCATGAGTTGTGTTATGTGCTAATATCTCTGAAAAGAAAGAATCAGATATTCCCAGCCTTTCACTTATCTCAGAAAGGGAAGAAGGATAATTAAAAGTAGTTATTATATAGCATACTATATAAAAATGATGTAAGTATGAACAAATTATGAAACTACCACAGAGGAAAACAATTATGTGATGGTATTGTTTACCATAATATGTACACATAAAAACTACTATATTATATTTTGACCTTTTAAAATTTATTGTTTTTGTATTCTTCATAACATGAGTGGAAAGGTAAAGCAATCCCATGTGCACTTTATAGGTGGAAACTCAACTACAAAGAACTTAAATGCCTTTCACAAATAGCAGAAATTCTCTATTGATTCTTTTAGTTGCAAATTACAGAAAAGCACTCTAAGATAACCTCAATAATTAATACACTCAACAAAACAAGAATTCTGGAACCAGAGTAGTTGCAGGGTTTACTTTAGAGCCCAGGATATTTCCATTTTCCCCTTGGCATCCCTTGACAGGTATTATTTATCTATCTCTGACACTGGTCTCCCTTGGTCCCTGAATGGCTATTCTAGTTCCAGGTTTGGCATACAATGACAGAGTCCAGAAGTGGAGAAAAGCGTTATCCTGTCCTTGTCTTATGCCCTCATTTAAAGTGAAAAAATTCTTGCCAGAGGCATCCCAACAGATTTACTCTCATGTGCTGTTGAATAGAATTGGTTTTGTGCCATGCTCAAATGAAACCATGATAAGGGTAACAAGACCACAGTGGGTAGCTTACAACAGTTTCATTCAACCTCTGGGACTGGAGACGAACTCAGCCTCCTTGAAATAACTTTGCCACTTTGAGATATATGAACAAGATCAGATTTGTTTTTGGAAGAAGTCTGTGTGTGCGTGCGTGCATGTGTGTGTGTGTATGTGTATGTTGGTGGGTAGGTGAGGAGGGATGCAGATTGGGCAAAAGGTGATGGCTATCATGAGATAGGGAACTCATAGTTCCAATTCCAAGTATAATTTTAACTTAAAGTGTACTTTTTAAACCATTTGATTGTTTTCCTTCACTTCTGAGCAGCTCTCAAAGGAAATTATAATTTTGGCAGGTATCCTAAGTCCCGATAAGCAGAATGGCTCAACATGTGAGTGTTCTTAAATTCCCGTATGGAAATCATAATGTTAATAAACACTACATCAGCTTGTAACTGGGTCCTTTGGAAAATTGTATGTCACTCTAAATTGCCCCTGTGGCATGTTGATTAACGAGTCTCGAGAATGCAAATCTTTTAACAAAATTAGCATTTAATTATATATGTGTTGAGGAAGTTCTGGTATTTTCAGTGCTGGGTAGTAGATGATAGGAAGGGAATATATATATATATAAGCTGTAGCTGAGGTGAAATCTTCCTTACTGGTAAGTAACCTTAAAATATTAATTTAGAAGCAGCAATTTTGTTTTACCTAAAATTTTCAAGTAGACCAACCATAAGGGTTATGAGTAATGGAACACTTGCCCACACCAGCCCCCTAACTGAAAAGTCATTCTTTACCTGGAAGAGCATATTCCACATTATCAGAAGATCATGGAAGAAGATACTGAAGGTCCTGCCAGGTTAAGGGAATAGCAGGAGGGCCAGGCTGCACAAGAGGAGGTGGAGGGTGGGCTTGGGCCATCTTCTAAAACCTAGCCTGCATCTCCAATATGGAGGTTCCTCAAAAAGTTGAAAATAGAGCTACCATATGATCCAGCAATTGCACTACTGGGTATTTACCCCACAGATACAAATGTAGGGATCCGAAGGGGTACGTGCACCCCGATGTTTATAGCAGCAATGTCCACA
>NW_027765995.1:0-296 GCF_054177405.1 Leptonychotes weddellii
GGCCAGCCTTTGAAACCCAAAGGACTTTAGGCCTCATCTTCCTGAGGCACCTGCTGTCCCCACACCCTCAGTAACACTTCTCCTCAGGTGACAGAACAGCTGCAGCATATTGAGCACTTGCTGTATGCAGGCCTGTTCTCAGTGCCCTACGGTGAGGAGTCACTTCGTCCTCCTGCTTTCCCGACGGCTAACTGTTGCCTGGGATCACGCAGTCAGTCAGCGGCGGGGCAGGGGTCTGAGCTAGGCTGTGGGACCCGGAGCCCAAGCTCTTGACGCCGCCACACCCTCCCGTCCCC
>NW_027765996.1:0-296 GCF_054177405.1 Leptonychotes weddellii
GGCCAGCCTTTGAAACCCAAAGGACTTTAGGCCTCATCTTCCTGAGGCACCTGCTGTCCCCACACCCTCAGTAACACTTCTCCTCAGGTGACAGAATAGCTGCAGCATATTGAGCACTTGCTGTATGCAGGCCTGTTCTCAGTGCCCTACGGTGAGGAGTCACTTCGTCCTCCTGCTTTCCCGACGGCTAACTGTTGCCCGGGATCACGCAGTCAGTCAGCGGCGGGGCAGGGGTCTGAGCTAGGCTGTGGGACCCGGAGCCCAAGCTCTTGACGCCGCCACACCCTCCCGTCCCC
>NW_027765997.1:0-296 GCF_054177405.1 Leptonychotes weddellii
CACCCTGCTCCCTCGAGCGTCTTTCCAGGCAACAGTAACTTGCAATAGGGAGAAAAACAGAGCCGCAGTGATGCACAGATACTTAGTTTTTTTGCACTCCTCTCTCTGCTCAGACCACATAGCAAGAGGAATGACCAGCATGAGCAGCGCCCAACATGATCTCAAGAAATCTTCAAGTTCAATACATTCCTGTTTAACTACCACACCAACCACTTCCCCATTATTTCAGGAATTTTCCTCTGTATGAATTTCCCCAAACTGCACCTCAATTTCTTCCTCTTGTGGTTGTAGAAACA
>NW_027765998.1:0-296 GCF_054177405.1 Leptonychotes weddellii
AAGAAGCAGAGGAGTTACCTACCACGCGAGGCTGGGCGCTGCGAGCACCTGTGTGTACGCTTAAACTAGAAGTACGGACTTAAAAAACCCAGCAAGGGGCCTTCTAGGGACTGCCGACCCTGTGCCAGGCAGTGGGCCCAGGAATTCACAAACACAATCTCATTTATTTAAACATCTATGCCCCTACGGATAGCTCCGCAGCCCCATTTTACAGATGGGGAAACTGAGGCCCAGGGCTGAAGCCTCTGCGTCGGGTGACACAGCTTCAGCCACACAGGTGCGGGGATTCTGGGATC
>NW_027765999.1:0-296 GCF_054177405.1 Leptonychotes weddellii
AAGAAGCAGAGGAGTTACCTACCACGCGAGGCTGGGCGCTGCGAGCACCTGTGTGTACGCTTAAACTAGAAGTACGGACTTAAAAAACCCAGCAAGAGGCCTTCTAGGGACTGCCGACCCTGTGCCAGGCAGTGGGCCCAGGAATTCACAAACACAATCTCATTTATTTAAACATCTATGCCCCTACGGATAGCTCCGCGGCCCCATTTTACAGATGGGGAAACTGAGGCCCAGGGCTGAAGCCTCTGCGTCGGGTGACACAGCTTCAGCCACACAGGTGCGGGGATTCTGGGATC
>NW_027766000.1:0-296 GCF_054177405.1 Leptonychotes weddellii
GAGGCCACAGCGCTCCCCTGGCAAAGAAACAGTGACGTTCATTGAGCCACTATGTGCCAGGGACATGTTCTTTCACGGACAACTAGTATTTATCTTGTGATGTAGAGGTTCATTATCCTCATTTTACAGATGATGACACTTAAGTAACTTGTCTCCCAGGTGCACAGCTAGGAAGTGGCAGAACCGGATCCAGACCCTTGTCTGGGAAACTCTGGCCCCGAGCTCCTTCTGTTTGGATGGCAAATCCCAGTCAAAGAGTGGTTTTCCCCACATGCTCTCATTTTCTCTTTACACTC
>NW_027766001.1:0-296 GCF_054177405.1 Leptonychotes weddellii
AAAAATAAATTACAATAAAATATGACAGCATGCAGACACTTGGTAGGTTCACATGGAAAAGAATGCAGAAAAAAAGAAGATGCTAAACAAGAGCACGGATGCCCAAAGTCTACCAATACCTAAAGAGACAGAAAAGAAAAAAAGGAAGAGAAGAAAGTTTTCTTTCAGTGAACATTCATACCAAGCTGTACTCTTTCCAACAACTCCTTGAGAATATACTGTTTTAATGTTAAGTGGAATATATTGTTGTAATTGTAGTCACAGACTTTGTAAGTATATACAAATGTCATGATACA
>NW_027766002.1:0-296 GCF_054177405.1 Leptonychotes weddellii
AAAAATAAATTACAATAAAATATGACAGCATGCAGACACTTGGTAGGTTCACATGGAAAAGAATGCAGAAAAAAAGAAGATGCTAAACAAGAGCACAGATGCCCAAAGTCTACCAATACCTAAAGAGACAGAAAAGAAAAAAAGGAAGAGAAGAAAGTTTTCTTTCAGTGAACATTCATACCAAGCTGTACTCTTTCCAGCAACTCCTTGAGAATATACTGTTTTAATGTTAAGTGGAATATACTGTTGTAATTGTAGTCACAGACTTTGTAAGTATATACAAATGTCATGATACA
>NW_027766003.1:0-296 GCF_054177405.1 Leptonychotes weddellii
TAATGACCATTCAATTGGGGCCATAAAATAAATTTATGGAGATGATTTTGCAACTTTAACTGGTTGTTATAGATACAATTGGCATTGGCAAAACAATGCAAGTCTTGCTTTCCTTAGTCAAGCAGTATAATCTGAAGATGGTCAGCATTGCAAGTTTACTGGTGAAAGAGCTCCCCAAAACTATTGGATATAGATCGCACTGTGTTGGGTATGAAATTCCAGGCTGATTTGTTGTTGGTTGTTATAGATACAATTGGCATTGGCAAAACAATGCAAGTCTTGCTTTCCTTAGTCAA
>NW_027766004.1:0-296 GCF_054177405.1 Leptonychotes weddellii
TGCACAGCAAAGGAAACAGAAGAGAGTCTTAACTGAGGAAGGACGTCTCGCTACCACTCTACACTGTGGGGTGTTGTAGATAGAGCTTGTCTATTAAATGGCTATTATGTAAAACAAGGGCAGAAAGGAAAACTGGCAAGCTATGGGCAATTTTATACTCTGAGAAAATATAAAGGCTATCTCCTCAGCATAGGGTGCATTCTGCAGGGGTTGCTAGTTACCTACTCTGATATTTGTTCTTTTTTCTTAAACTTTTGATTATAGCTGGACACATGACCAACTTTTTAAAAATTGAA
>NW_027766005.1:0-3956 GCF_054177405.1 Leptonychotes weddellii
AAAAAAAAAAGTATTAGAGGCTATTAAAAATACAATGAATAGGCAGATACTATTAAAATCAACATGGGTATATTTGCAAAAGAACCAGTTACAATTGTAAAACACAATGATTGGAATTAGAAATTTAATGAACAGGCTCAGCATTCAATTAGACAGAGCTGAAGAGGGAATTAGCAAACTGGATGTTAAATCTGACAATACAGAATTACAGTAGAAAGAGGCACAGAGTGAAGAGGAGATAAAAAATTTGAAAGAGCATTTAAGGACATAGAAGATCAAGAGGGTGATGTCTAGTTTTATTGTGATGGTTAGGGTACAGTCCAAGCTCCTAGGATCAAGAGACTATCACACAGTGGCTTAAGTAAAATTGAGTTTATATCTCCCTTCCAAAAAGGCCTGGAAATAGGGCGCCTGGGTGGCTCAGTTGGTTGGGCGACTGCCTTAGGCTCGGGTCGTGATCCTGGAGTCCCGGGATCGAGTCCCGCATCGGGCTCCCCGCTCGGCGGGGAGTCTGCTTCTCCCTCTGACCTTCCTCCTTCTCATGCTCTCTGTCTCTCATTCTCTCTGTCTCAAATGAATAAATAGAATCTTTGGAAAAAAAAAAAAAGGCCTGGAAATAAGTTGTTTAGAAATGGAAGGGAGCCTCTGCTATTCTCAATATGTGTTTCCAAGTTTATTTAAGTACCAATAGGAGTATGTGGGAATGAAAAATTCCAGGGCAAGCATCTTGTCTGCAGGAAAGTGACCTAGAATTTTCCTATAGCACCTTCACTCTCAGACAAGTGGTCAGAACTCAGAATGCCATTACATGGACTCATTTAACTGCATTTTTTCAACCCAGAAGTGGCACATCAAATCAAGTTTCTGATTGTAGTCTTTTATGCTACCAACTGTAGAAGCTTTCTGGTTTTGAAAGGCTTATGGGTTTTATTATATCCATTCAGATAATCACCCTATCTTAAATTCAATCATGCCACATGACGTGATATAAATATGGGAGTCTATTTTCTTATTTACAAGTTCTGAGGGTTAGGGTGTGGAACCCGGGGGCCATTTTTGGATTTCAGCCTACCATATAAAGTAAGCATACTTTTAAGAAGGAAAACATTTTAAAAATACTGGTAGTGGGGTAAATTAAAGAAAGAGTAAGACAAAGATATAATGGAGAAAGGATCAAAAAGACAAAATGTCTACCTGGAATAGACAAATAAAATGGACAATTCAATTTTCCAGATAAAGAAAAGTAAAAACCTAAATAACAATATTAGGCATGAAAAATAGTCCATAACCATAGATATGGCACAGATTAAAGTAATGATATTCTAATGAATTCAAAGCATATCTGCAGGGAATTAATTCCTAGAAAAATATAAGTAACAAAAATAGATTTAAGAAGAAACAGAAAATATCAACAGTCTTAAACTCATTAAGAAAATTATATTAAATCTTCCCCAAAGAAAATTCTGATGGTTTATAGGCTAATTCTACCAAATATTCAAATTACAAAACACATAATTCCAATCTCACATAAACTTTTTCAGAAAATTGAAATTGAAATAATTTCCCCCAATTCACATAATAGTGTAACATAACTTTGACACTAAAACCTAACAAAAGCACCATAAGAAAGGAACCAACAGGATAATCATATCGACAATTATAGATGCAACTTTCTTAAACAACATATTAAAAAATAGAACACTTATATATGTCAGAAAATTCATCATTGCAATGTTGGGTTTATTCTAGAAATCCATACTTTTTTTTTGTTCATAATAGCTTTATTATTATGCCCCAATTATGATTGCCCCAAACTGGAAGTAACACAAAAGTCCAGTGACAGATGAATGTATAAACAAACATGAAACACTTGAAATCCTACCCCGCAATAAAAATATGAAGTGTTTGTGCATGTAGGAATATGGATGAATTTATTATTTTTTTTAAAGATTTCATTCTTTATTTGAGAGAGAGAGTGAGAGAGCACAACTTCTTTTTTTAACTTTGGAAAACCTTGTAATATGATTTAGCATATTTACTTATGAATGAGAAAAATCATATACAACTCTCCATTCACTTACTATTTTCTTAAACCATCTAATAAGTACTAGGTATTATTCTCAGTGCTGAGGAAACAGCAGCAAACAAAATAAATAAAAATTCCTGCTCCAGTATAGTGGGAGAGATTGATGCTCCAGAGGGGGGAAAACCAGTGATGTGCTGGTAAATTACAAGATCTGGTTTGTACTGTTTGCTGATTTCTGTGGTAAATACTCCTATAATCGCCAATTTCAAGCTACCAAATGATACAGAGTTGGCAAGGGATGTCTTCATTCAGGTCTGTTGAGCTGGTATGAGCAATTGCAAAATGCCCCTGGGAAGACAGACAATAAAATAATTCAGCAAGCTATGTATTACACTGGGAGGTGAGAAATGTTATAAAGGCTAATGAACAGGGTAAATGGGATAGTAGGTGCTAGAGGAGAGGTTCATTTTAATTTTCAATTTTCAAAAATGTCTTCAGCCTCAGTGACAGGGTGACTTTTGAGTATAAACTTGTAGGAGGTGAGGAATCTTACTCCATGATCAATCTAGAACAAACATACTCAGGCAGGAATGTGCTGGCCTTCTCAGGAAAGTGTAGCTGGAGTGGGCTGGGGAGGAGAGAGTGTAGCAGAAATGAATTCAGAGGGAGAGAGAAGGGTAAGCTCTCAGAGGGCTCAGTAGGCCATGGTCAGGGGTTTTGGCTTTTATGTGAAATGGGACATCACTGGAGGATTTTGATGAGTGAGTGATACAATGTGACTTAATGTTAAAAAGATCACAGAGGTCACTGTATTGATGATAGGTCCTGAGAGAGTGAGGGTGAAGACAGGGACAAGTTAATGATGCAGCAATCCAAGAAAGAGGTGGTGGCAGCTTAGACCAGGCAACAAGAGTAGAATGGGGAAGAATTGGTCAGATTCTGGGAACACTTGAAGTTTGCAAGAAGCACATGAAGAAAAGGTGTAGGCTGACACATACTGGTCCTTGATGTCATCCACTTTCAAGGGGTCAGGAATTAAAGAAGCAATCACTGATGCAGAAAAAACCCCAGCAAAGTTTAGTACTCTAGAAGCCAAGAGAGGGTGTTTCAAGGAGAGAGGGATCAACTCTGCCCAAATCAATGTTAATCAAATTTACCAAGATAGGGGTCATTGGTGATCTTTGCAATAACACTATCAATAGAATGGTGGAATTGAATGCTTGAACAGTGTGAGTTTAAGAGAGAATAGGATAAGAGGTATTATATCCAATCAACTCTTTCAAAGACTTTTGACAAAGGGGAGCAGAGAAATGAACATAGCTGAAGGGATACAAGTATTCAAGAGGAGGAGTCTTATTTGTTTCTTTTAAGGATAAAATATGCTCATATTCTGATGAGAACAACTCTTTAGAGAAGTAAAAATTGATGCACTAAGAGAAAGAGAAGAGAGAATCACTGGTGAAAAACTTCCTTTTTTTTTTTTACTTGTGACTTTTTTTTTATTCTTATTTTAATCCCCATACATTACATCATTAGTTTTAGATGTAGTGTTGCATGATTCATTGTTTGTGCATAACACCCAGTGCTCCATGCAGAATGTGCCCTCCTCAATACCCATCACCAGGCTAACCCATCCTCCCACCCCCCTCCCCTCTAGAACCCTCAGTTTGTTTTTCAGAGTCCATCGTCTCTCATGGTTCGTCTACCCTCCGATTTCCCCTGCTTCATTCTTCCCCTCCTGCTACCTTCTTCTTCTTCTTTTTTTTTAACATATTTTGCATTATTTGTTTCAGAGGTACAGATCTGAGATTCAACAGTCTTGCACAATTCACAGCGCTTACCAGAGCACATACCCTCCCCCGTGTCTATCACCCAGTTACCCCATCCCTCCCACCCCACCCCCCACTCCAGCAACCCTCAGTTCGTTTCC
>NW_027766006.1:0-296 GCF_054177405.1 Leptonychotes weddellii
GAATCCCTGGATCTTACCCTGAAATCAGAGTCTGAACATATATAGATACTACGCTCTCTTCACATTTTCTTCTTAATTCGCTCAGCCCCTTCAAGGGGGGCCTCTCTGGAGACTCTGAATGGAATCGAAGCTCTGGTTCACCAAGACCCACAAAGCGTTGAGTTGGTGTGCTGGGCAAAGGCACAAAACCCCACCCCCCCAAATACTCAAAACAACCCAGGACCACATGTGACTGTATCTGCAGCTTATAAATCATGCATCCATTCCACAGTTTCCAAACGTTAAAGTGGTATGCC
>NW_027766007.1:0-296 GCF_054177405.1 Leptonychotes weddellii
AGAAGACAATTTTACTACTTTCTGGATTTAATTTATATTTAAGAAGACAGATGTAGTTGGGAAACTGATTTTTTTCTACATACATGAGTAATTGTACATGTAATTGAAGGGGTGCAGGATGAGACACCCCAAATTGTGCCACTTTGACAGAAAGATTATTTTAAGTTAAAAGTAATAAAAACCCAGCAGATGAAGGAAAAGCTCTCTGATGCCCCCACAACTACCTAAATTTACATGGGAAAGGAGAGCCTGTCCCAGGAAGAGAGCTGTTAACAGAGACTCCCCTTTACCTAAGA
>NW_027766008.1:0-296 GCF_054177405.1 Leptonychotes weddellii
AAGGGCATATGCTCCCTTATGTTTATCAGAGCATTTAAATAATGCCAAAATAGGAAAGTAACATAAATGTCCAAAGGTAGATAATGGATAATGTGTGTGTATACACACACACACACACACACACACACACACATATGTAGTTTGTAAATACACACAAGATATATATCTATATATATCTGGCCATTTGAGACAATGTGGGCGTCACTAGCTGGTACCATGCTAAGTGAAATACATCAGATGAAGAAAACCAAATACCATGTGATTTCACTTACATGTGGAATCTAAAAATCCAAACA
>NW_027766009.1:0-296 GCF_054177405.1 Leptonychotes weddellii
CGTGACCTGGGCCGAAGGCAGCTGCCCAACCAACTGAGCCACCCAGGCGCCCGATTTTTGGTCACTCTTTAACAGGTGAAAAATAGCCTCTTGGTATGGTTTTGATGTGCATTTCATTTCCCTTATTACGAGTGAACTTGACATCTTTTCATAGGTCTGGGGAAATTATTCTTTAGAGACTTTTTTATGTTTTTTTTTTCTTTTTTTTTTTTTAAAGATTTTATTTATTTATTTGAGACAGAGAGAATGAGAGAGAGAGAGCACATGAGAGGGGGGAGGGTCAGAGGGAGAAGCAG
>NW_027766010.1:0-296 GCF_054177405.1 Leptonychotes weddellii
AGAGAGAATGAGAGACAGAGAGCATGAGAGGGAGGAGGGTCAGAGGGAGAAGCAGACTCCCTGCCGAGCAGGAAGCCCGATGCGGGACTCGATCCCGGGACTCCAGGATCATGACCTGAGCCGAAGGCAGTCGCTTAACCAACTGAGCCACCCAGGCACCCAAAATTGTACAAAATTTGATTAACACTCATCACACTCATCTTACTTTCCTTCTTTTACCTCTGTTATGGAACTAGCCCCAGTATATGGACAGGTATTTGGGAATGACTGCAGTATATTATTTTGTTTCATAAAAA
>NW_027766011.1:0-296 GCF_054177405.1 Leptonychotes weddellii
ATTCCATCTTAAATTCTTACATGACAAGTTTCTTTTCCTAAAGACTAATTTAGCCATTCATAGATCTGAATTCTTTCATACAGGTTTTAAAATAATTTTGTTAAGCAACTGAGAAAATCCAACTGAATTTTCAATGTGATTTCATTAAATTATAAATTTATAGATTAATTTGTGGTTAACAAATATATTTTTTCTTTATGCTCCAAGATTTAAGAATTTCCTTTATAGAGTAGTACACTTTCTTTGTGAGCTTACTTCCTAGATGTATATTTTTGTTTTGCTCTTGCCAATATAGA
>NW_027766012.1:0-296 GCF_054177405.1 Leptonychotes weddellii
AGATACTATGAAAATGTGACCGCTCTGGGAACGGCAGCTCTCGGGGCTTGGCAGAAGCCAGTCCTGCCTGAGTCTCTTCCTGGCACCCCTTGATCCACCTGGCCTCCTGGAGGAGGGAGCTGCAGACAAGAGGGGCTTCCGGGGATGGCAACTTTGCCAGCATGTGGGGGACTGGGGTGAGGGGGCAGGGAGACCCTCAAAATAAGAAGGAGGGGCTGGGTGAGAGGCAGGGATGGGGAGGCTGGCTTAAGGGCCACAGAGCGACTGGGGCTACTTCCAGAAACATCCACCCAGGG
>NW_027766013.1:0-296 GCF_054177405.1 Leptonychotes weddellii
CTCTTCTCTTTTTGATAAGTCTGGCCAGGGGTTTATCAGTCTTGTTAATTCTTTCAAAGAACCAGCTCCTAGTTTCGTTGATCTGTTCTACTGTTCATTTAGTTTCTATTTCATTGATTTCTGCTCTGATCTTTATGATTTCTCTTCTCCTGCTGGGTTTAGGCTTTATTTGCTGTTCTTTCTCCAGCTCCTTTAGGTGGAGGGTTAGGTTGTGTACTTGAGACCTTTCTTGTTTCTTGAGAAAGGCTTGTATTGCTATATACTTTCCTCTTAGGACTGCCTTTGCTGCATCCCAA
>NW_027766014.1:0-296 GCF_054177405.1 Leptonychotes weddellii
CAGGGAGCCTGCTTCTGCCTCTGACCCTCCCCCCTCTCATGTGCTCTCTCTCTCTCTCTCTCATTCTGTCTCAAATAAATAAATAAAATCTTTTAAAAAAAAAAAAATTAACGACCTCATTGTAGAACTTGAAGCAACATGAGGAGGACAAGCCATTATAAAGCTAGTTTGTGATTTTCAAAGAGCACGGTCTATATGCTCTCTTGGCTGAGGCTGTGTAGGATTAGTGCAATGGTCTTATCAAGGTAAGATAATCAAGCCATTATGTAGACACGGGCTCCTTACCACCCTGCTAC
>NW_027766015.1:0-296 GCF_054177405.1 Leptonychotes weddellii
AAAAAAAAATTTTGTAAGGAACAGGTAAAGCAGTATTTAGAGGGATATTTATAAACCTCAACGCATATGTCATAGTCATTAGTGCTGTTCACCAGATACTTCTAGTGCTTTGGCATATGACAGACTGCTTCCTGGTCTCTTTTGGTTACATAGGGCCAATGAATTGTGAGCTAAAGTGGTTTGGTCACTTCCAGGAGGGAACATTTAATTTTTGGCATAAGACCATCCAGGGGTCTCTTTCTCTACTATTTATTGCAACTGTCGACACTTCAGGTATCAGCTGTTCCACTAGCTGG
>NW_027766016.1:0-13954 GCF_054177405.1 Leptonychotes weddellii
GAGAGAGAGAGAGAGAAACAGCATGAGAGGGGAAAGGATCAAAGGGAGAAGCAGGCTCCCTGCTGAGCCAGGAGCCTGATGTGGGACTCAATCCCAGGACTCCGGGATCGTGACCTGAGCGGAAGGCAGTCGCTTAACCAACTGAGCCACCCAGGTGCCCAGTATGTTTACTTTTGTAAGAGATACTTGCATTTATAAGGGAAAGCTCCATTTGTAAGGCGTCTCCCTCCATGTAGCAGAAAGGGAGAATGTGTCATCCCAGAAACTCTCATCAGTGGAGAAGGCATGAATCTAAATCTGCTCACAACCACAGCCCTGGTCACCGTGCTTTGCCTGGTCACCTCCCCCAAATGCTTCCCAATAGCATCACGTGTGGAGTTTCAAAAAGGATCCTCACCGGCGCCCTCTCCCTCAGATTCTGTCCACTGGTGTGGGTGGAAAGGACAGTGTTGTGTTCATTGAGGGCTCCAGGTGATTCTAAGTGAGACCAGGGTTAAGCACGAGGGCTTCAGGTTATTTTATGAGAATTGAGAGCAGGGGCGCCTGGGTGGCTCAGCCGTTAAGCGTCTGCCTTCAGCTCTGGTCATGATCCCAGGATCCTGGGATCCAGTCCCACATCGGGCTCCCCCTGCTCCATGGAGAGCCTGCTTCTCCCTCTGCCTCTCTCTCTGTTTCTCATGAATAAATAAAGAAAATCTTAAAAAGAAAAGGGAGAATTGAGAGCTCTGACTCAATTAGAGGAACACGGTCTCTGCGACATGAGTCTGGGAGGGTCAGGTCTGTGGAGCACAGGGTTCCTATTCTGTAGCTGAATTTGTGGGTGCCTGTGGGAGGGGAGGCCCCCCAAAAAGCAGAGAAGGAAAAGTCAGGGATTGGTTTCCTTGTAGGAGCTCAGTTTCTGAATAGCTCCTGACACAAAGGACTAGGAATTTGGGGCTTTTTTGCATTTCAAAGTCGTGCCTGTAGGCGAGCAGTTTACAGGTGAAGAGGCTCTGCTGGGGGCTTTAAAGGCAAATGATCCGGTTGCAGCTGTGTGAGTTTTCCACAAATATCTCAAGAGGAAGAAATCTAGAGGACGAGGTGAAAGAAGAAATGGCTGCGTGTCAGGTAAGTCTTGTGTCTGGGGCCAGAAGCCGTGTCACCTTTTTCTCCTAAAATTCCTTGCTTTTGGAAATTGCAAATGTTGGTTCCTTTACTTCTGTTGTTTCCTGCTTTATGTTTTCAGGTAATTTTTATTTTTATTTATTTTTTTTTTTTTTAAGATTTTATTTATTTATTTGACAGAGAGAGACACAGCGAGAGAGGGAACACAAGCAGGGGGAGTGGGAGAGGGGGAAGCAGGCTTTCCGCCGAGCAGGGAGCCCGATGTGGGGCTCGATCCCAGGACCCTGGGATCATGACCCGAGCCGAAGGCAGACGCTTAACGACAGAGCCACCCAGGCACCCCTAAATCAAGGATTTTTTAAAAAAGATTTTATTTGACAGAGAGAGAAACAGCGAGAGAGGGAACACAAGCAGGGGGAGTGGGAGAGGGGGAAGCAGGCTTCCCGCTGAGCAGGGAGTCCGATGCGGGGCTTGATCCCAGGACCCTGGGATCATGACCTGAGCCGAAGGCAGACGCTTAACCAACTGAGCCACCCAGGCGCCCCTAGGCTGAAATATAAAAAAAAATAACTGAAGCAAACAACTTCACCAAAACACAGATGTTTGAGTAATGTCACTAACGTGGCCTATAAATATGAATTCAGAATCACATTTACATATTGGCCATAATAGCAGTCATCCCAGTAACAACAAATTCATGAAGAAACTTCACCTGTTCATGTCGGACTCCCGAGGCAAGGAGGAGGCACAGAGAGAAAGGAGACCACCTTACCCCCCTGGCCGCTCCCCCCAAACCCAAGAGGCCGTAGGGGCAGCCAAAGTAGGACTGAGCCCACTCCTGCTCAGATCTTCAGCTTCGTGATCACTGGAGGGCTCATCAAAAAGGACTGCTGGGTGCTGCCTCAGTTTCTGATTCGTGGAGATGGGGACCAAGGATTTGCATTTCTGGCAGGTTCCTAATAGGATGCTGTGGGCTCAAAGGTCACCCTTTGAGACCCCCCCACCCCCCATGCTTGGGGCTGCCTCTCAATGAAGACCTTCATTCCTGTCTTCCTAAGGCCTCTGTCCCTGCCTGTCAAGAGGAAAAGCCATTCCTAACCAGCTCTCTGTCCTGGCTTACCTGAACTTTGTCAGTGGGGGTCCTGTTTTTGACCAGGCAGAATAATAGCCAAAGTGGTAAAAGACTCATTCTGGATCTGAAAACAACATGCATGAAGGAAAATAAAAGCATGGCAGCCCCCAGCCCGGTGCCATCCATAATCCCTGTTCTCAAGCTTTTAATACTGACTCAAAACCCCGGGAGGTTCAAACCCTGGGAATTCACTTCTCAGTCCACTGACAGCTCATGCAGTTATTTCCTGAGTCCCTGGTGACATCTGCAACAGAAAACAGAACGCCAAAGCCCTTGGCCTCCTGGAGAGGCCGAAGGACGGGTGGCCGTCAGCCCTGCTCGTGGGCTTCCTGAGGGAGGAGGCTGCTGCCCGAACGCTGGACCTGAAGCCCGTGGTGGCCAGAGCTGCCCAGGACGGCACTGATCCCAGGGGGGCAGGTCTTCGCCATCGCCCGGAGGTCGTCATGCATTCTAACGGCCCGCAGACACAGGCCATCCTTGGGCAGGCCCCAGGGGAACAGAAATTTTAATAATTGACCAGCAGTTGGGAGGCCGTGCCCTGCACTGCAAACGACACTGAATTGGGAGCTGAACTTTTTTTTTTTTTAAAGGTTTTATTTTTTTTTTTTTATTTTTTATTTTTTTTAAAGGTTTTATTTATTTATTCATGAGAGACAGAGAGAGAGAGAGAGAGAGAGAGGCAGAGGGAGAAGCAGGCTCCCAAGGAGCAGGGAGCCCGATGCGGGACTCGATCCCAGGACGCTGGGATCATGACCTGAGCGGAAGGCAAACGCTCAACCATCTGAGGCACCCAGGCGCCCCAAGGGAGCTGAGCTTTTTATTCTACTTTCACCGTTCTTATCTGGCTGTGTGTGATCCTTTCAGTTTCTGAACCTCACTACCTGTCCGTGGAAGGGGTGAAGGGGGCAGGGACTGGTGGATCTCCAAGGTCTTTCCAACTCTGACAATGTTGAATTATATAAAAATGCTATAAAGTCCAGTTTCCAGTCAGGAAGAGCAGAGGGGACTGGGCCTGAGGCGCTTGAACCTTGGGGTCTGGCCTGGGGGTGCTGGGATCAGGAAGGGCTTCCTCTTTGCTGTGTGCTTTCCCACTCACAGGGGCAGGCCCTGGCCCAGGTTCCCGGGCCTCTCCGCCTCCGGGCCTCGCCCTCAAGTCCCACCTCCCCACGTTCAGCCTGTAAGACCAAAGGCACCAGACTGGCCATGTAAAGAACAGACATTGGGGCCCAGAGACTCCAGGAGAGGCCTGGAGAGTCACACATTAGTGTGGGATGTTTGGGGTCCCCCATCCCCACTTCTGTCCTCACTCCCTCCTCTAGGTCCTTCCTCCACCACGTCCCAGCTTATCTCTGAGACACGTATAGGACATTTGCACATAAGGGTGACTGGGACAGCGCTCCCCCCGCCCCTCCGCCTTTCATAAAAAGCATTCCATAAAGTTTCAAAATAAAATACAAAGAGCAAAAAGGGCCTGATCTCGGGGCCACCTGTTCTCCCCAGGAGAATGAATCTACACCTCCCACTCGGACCTGCCTGGGAGATCGCGGGGCCCCTTCCCGGCCCCAGGCCCTTGGGCACGTCCACCGTGTACGAAGGGGGACGGGGGGGACGGGAATAGAATAGTCAACTGCCGGGACCTCCAGTGACGGAGACCAGAGAGCAGGAGTGCCTGACTGGGGGAAACAGGAGGTCTTCGGAGAGGAGCAAGGGAGAAAAGTGCCAAACGCCTTACCAAGATCGGGGTCCGGGGAGGCGGGAGCGGCCGCGGGGCGCGCGGTCCCCAGAGCCCGCCTGGGAGGCTGGCGCAGCTGCCGGGGCCGCGGCCCAGCCCAGCCCCGCCTCGGCCTCCAGGCCGCCTTCCCGCCCGCGGTCCAGGCGTCCTCTTCCCCCCCAACTCCCCCCGCCCCGGGCGGGACCGTGAGCCCCTGAGCCCCGCCCTCCGCGGGAGCGTCCAGGCCTCCGAGTGGCCGGGATGCCAGTGAGGACCCGGCAGCCGCCGCCGCCGCCGCCCCCCGCCCGTGCGACACCAACCAGAGCTCGGTCCCGGCCAGGGGACGGGGTCGGCGCGGCCCTCCTGTCCTCCCCCGGCCCCTGGGGCCCTAATACGGACCGTCGGCACCCCCCCCCCCGGCCTCGCGAGGCCTGGGGCTGGCAGCCCTCCGTGCACGCGCTTGGTGACCTCTCGGGAAACGTGGGGCCCGGCGCGGGGACGGCCAGGGCTGCAGAGCCGAGAGGGGAGCGCGCGCTTCCCGCAGGGCACCGACCAGGCCGGGGGGCTCCGGGGGGCTCCGGGCTCCGAGCGGAAGCCGGCGGCCCCGCCCCTTTCCTGTCTCCGCCCGGCCGGGCCAGCCGGGGGCCAGCGGCGGCCGCGAGCGCCGCGGGAGGCAAGGTGTCGGCCCCGGCGGGCCGGCCGGACCGGCGAGCAGGGGGCGGAGCCTCCCCGCCCACCCGCCCGCCCCGCGCAGCCTCTGCGGCGCCAGGGCCCGCGGCCCGAAGCCCTCCTGGCCGTCGCTGCGCAGCGCCGCCGCCTCGTAGGCCTCCAGGATGGTCTGGCGCTCCTCGGGCGCGTGGAGAAGGGATGCACCTGCACGATGTGCCGCTGGATGGTGCTGACCTTGAGCGTGGCCAGCGCGCCCCCGCACCCCGTGCACCCCAGGCCGCGCCGCCTGCGGTCTCCGTGCATCAGGTACTCGCCCCGCCCGCGCGGCGGGTAGCGCGGCCTCTGCTCTCGGCTGCCGGGCGGGGGTGGGGGCGGCGGGGGCGGCGGCGGGAAGGCGAGGCCCCGGGCTCTGGGCCGTGCTCGTCGACCTCCGCGGGCCCATCGGCTCCCCGGGGAAAGCGGGACGTCGCCTAGGAAGGAACAAAGGACCGCGGTGGAGCCGGTAGAGGGCAGGCCGCCCGCATCTGGGGTCTCAGCTCCACAGCCGCCCACCTTGGCCCTCCTGCCCCATCCTCCCCAGTCTCCCCAGTCTCCCCTTGAACCTTCTTCCACTCTCCCCACCCGCTTCAACCCGAGCACTCCCAGGCCCAGTCCCTGCCTGGCCCGCGTCCCTACCCCCACTCTTTTCGACCTGTTTGTTTTTAAAGATTTTATTTGAGAGACAAGCCGGAGGGGTAGGGGCAGAGGGAGAGGGAGAAGCCTACTTCTCGTTGAGCAGGGAGCCAGATGCTGGGCTGGATCCCGGTACCATGACCAGGATCATGACCCCAGCTTGAAGGCAGAGGCTTAAGCCACTGAGCCACCCAGGCGCCCCATCAGTTGTCAGTTTGAAGTCCTGCAAGTACTAAAAATGCTCCCTTGGTGATAGTTTCCCAGGGGAAAGTGTCGAGTCCAAGATGCCTATTGCTGATGGGGTCTGGTCCTGGGGTATCAGTGAAGGAAGCCAATTCCCATTTAGGCCTGAACTGGTTTATCAGCTCTGTGTAGACCAGGATTAAGAATGCACAAATAGGGCGCCTGGGTGGCTCAGTTGGTTGAGCGACTGCCTTCGGCTCAGGTCATGATCCTGGAGTCCCGGGATCGAGTCCCGCATCGGGCTCCCTGCTCAGCTCCCTGCTTCTCCCTCTGACCCTCCCCCTCTCATGCTCTCTGTCTCCCACTCTCTCTCTCACATAAATAAATAAAAAATCTTTAAAAAAAAAAAAAGAATGCACAAATACCCAGCATGCATATGAGGACCAGACCAACTCTGAATGTTCTGGAAAAAGGGTGACTCTTCCTCTTTAGAATGTGAAAAAAGATATTCTATTTAAAAAATACTAGATATTACAGGACATGGAAACTATACGTGATCGGAGTTTGCATAAATCAACTGTTCTCTCATCATTCGATTTATATTCTGATATACTGTTTGGGGGCCAGGAGAACACAGCAGTAATAATAGTTCCTTCAGTGTGCCTTAGGTGATGTAGGAAAGACACTACGGTTCGAAGCCAATGGCCAAGTTGACCCATCTTTGGTGCAAAAAGGTGGTTTTATTAAAGCACGGGGACAGGACCTGTGGGCAGAGAGCTGCCCCGGGGTCATGAGGAGTGGCCCATTATATACTTTCAAGTTGGGAGGGGGTTAGGGATAGCATTGGTCCCTAAGGAATTTTGGAAGCAAGGTTTCCAGGACCTTGAGGGGGCTGGCTGTTGTTAGGAAAACGTCGTTTATTACTGTCTAATAAAACCTAAGTCATGAGACCCTTCCGATGGATATCAGCGGGTCATATGCTTGGGGAATGAGTGCCAACAGGTATCGGGGGGGGGCGGTTAGAGATAAAGTTTCCAAAGCAATTTTTAAAGTTTTTTTTTTTTTTTAAAGATTTTATTTATTTATTTGAGAGAGAGAGAATGAGAGAGAGCACATGAGAGAGGGGAGGGTCAGAGGGAGAAGCAGACTCCCCGCCGAGCAGGAAGCCCGATGCGGGGACTCGATCCAGGGACTCCAGGATCATGACCTGAGCCGAAGGCAGTTGCTCAACCAACTGAGCCACCCAGGCGCCCAAAAGTTTTGTTTTTTTTTAAGATTTTATTTATCTTTTGATGGAGAGAGACACAGTGAGAGAGGGAACACAAGCAAGGGGAGTGGGAGAGGGACAAGCAGGCTTCCTGCTGAGCAGGGAACCCGATGCGGGGCTGGATCCCAGGACCCTGGGATCATGACCTGAGCCCAAGGCAGACGCTTAACGACTGAGCCACCCAGGCTCCCCCCAAAGCAATTTTTATATGTTAAAATAGGCTCACAGCGTCTTGGGAGTTGGGCTAAGATTGCCTTTTGCCCGTAGCCAAGTATCACCATCCAGGCAGTTGAGTCCCTAGAGGAATGTCACCCTGCCTGTTTCAAGGACTTGTCAGTGGGCTGTAGGTAGTAAGGAAATGTAATAATTTTACTCCTTTCTTTCCCACATCATTAGGCCCTGATAACAATTTGTTTCCTTACAGCTAATGTTACCTTTTATTGGCTTGGGACTCTCTGCCAGATTTCTCCCCTGTATTGTTCATATCCCCCCCACCCCTTATCATTTGTAAGGATCTTAGATGGGTTTACCGAGCGATGTGCAGAAACCATCCCATTTAAACCAGAGACTTCTGAGTTTCTGTTCACTTGTAGTTTCTGCTGAGGAGAGCAAAGGCAAAAGAAATGTGGATAAAGTGAAATTTCCTTACTACTTGCAGCTAGAGACAGAAAGCAACCTTAGCCTGACAAAAGCCAGACCTTATGAAAATCCCTTTTCAAATTTCATCTGTCCCCTCACTAACTTAAAACTGTATAGGCGGTGGCTCCTCACAGTCACACTGCAGCTCTTTCTGCCCACGGGCCCTGTCCCTAAGCTTTACTAAAAACAGGCTTTTGCGGGACATCTTAGTGGCTCATTGGGTTAAGTCGAGTCTTGATCTCAGCTTAGCTCTTGATCTCAGGGTCTTGAGTTCCAGCTTCTTCACGTTGGGCTCCACCCTGGGCGTAGAGCCTTCTTTTTTTTTTTAAAGATTTTATTTATTTATTTGAGAGAGAGAGCACATGAGAGGGGGAAGGGTCAGAGGGAGAAGCAGACTCCCCGCCGAGCAGGGAGCCCGATGCAGGACTCGATCCCGGGACTCCAGGATCATGACCTGAGCCGAAGGCAGTCGCTTAACCAACTGAGCCACCCAGGCGCCCAGGCGTAGAGCCTTCCTAAACAACAAAAAAACAGATTTTGCACTGACGATATCTCAGTAATTCTTTTCTTGACCTTGGGCTCCTGGCCCACATCACATCAGTTTTCACTGGACATTGAAGACTCTCACCTTGGTGTACTAGAGAGAGTGACTTCTGGGAATGGAGGTTCTAAATCAGCCAGACCTCTATCCCATAGGTTTTTATTTTGCTCCACACTCATGTCACAAACATACTCTTTTTTTTTTTTTTTATTTAAAGATTTTATTTATTTGACATACAGAGAGAGCGAGCCCAAGCAGGGGGTGTGGCAGGCAGAGGGAGAGGGAGAAGCAGGCCTCCCGCTGAGCAGGGAGCCCGATGCGGGGCTCGATCCCAGGACCCTGGGATCATGACGTGAGCTGAAGGCAGACACTTAACCATCTGAGCCACCCAGGCGCCCCACAAATATACTCTTTACTTCTTTGTATTTTCAGAAAAAGAAAACAAGAATCACATAATTAACATAAGTTTGAGTGTCTTAAAATCCTGAAATAATACAGCGCACAAACGATGATTGAAACGAAAGTTTTCAGTGAAACACTATGTTTTGCGGTTACTGAGCACAACAGTCAAGAAGGAAATCTTGATACCTTTAAAGGCACCAGTTAGTAATTTTATTTAAGAAGCATGGGGACAGGACCTGTGGGCGGAAAAAGATGCACTTCAGCCTGCTGGAAGCTGGTAGTTACATGCAGAGTGTGCAAGGGGCCGGGGACATGCAGGGAGTATTAGATCATAAGTGTTTCTTTGAACTTCTACTTGTAAAACTACTTTTGCAAGATTTCTCTGGTGCTTCTTCCGTTGGATACTGTCGGTGAGAGGTACAGGCAGTCAAAAGACCCTTTAAGAACGTAGCTACCAGCCTTTATTTGATCCTTACTAGAAGTATGCGGGCTCTAGGTCGGCGTTCTGGCTTAACAGTGAACCTTCTTCTGCTTCTAGCCCTCATCATAGTCGACTTAGAAATAATACCTCTTTTATTTATATCATTCAATGTGTTTGTGTTGAGAGAGTGAATAAAAGACAAAAGCATCATTACCCAGAAAGAGCTTTATAGGTGTCATGTCTTTGAAATGTTTCTTTAGTCACCATGACAGTTCTGTACTCTGTAACTTTTCATGTGTATATATCTACTTTCTGAATGTATGGATGTGTGCATGAAATGTGAAAAGGTACATGAGTGTTGTGTGGATCCCTTCTTGTTTCCCTCATTCTTCTCAGGTTTGACACCTGCTATGAATATGCTTTAGAGTCCTTTCTGTATATTGACCTGTGTGTCATTTTAGATCGACTCTAGGTCAGACAACCAGTGTGAAAACCTGATCCCTTCCGTGTTACTAGATGTGTGACAAAATCTTCTCATAATAATAGAAGAACAATGTGTTTGCTCTCTTAGAGTAATATTATATATTTTCTATGAATTTATGAAAAACTGTTAGATGCTCCCTCGTAAGGAGGAAATGCTGAGAAAGGATTGTTGTTGGCTTTCTTACCATTCCAGTAGAACCTGTAATTGTTAGGGCGCCTGGACGGCCCAGTCGTTAAGCATCTGCCTTTGGCTCAGGGTCATGACCCCAGGGTCCTGGGATCGAGTCGGATGTCGGGCTTCCTGCTAGGCGGGAAGCCTTCTTCTCCTTCTCCCGCTCCCCCTGCTTGGGTTCCCTCTCTCGCTGTGTATCTCTGTCAAATAAATAAATAAAATCTTTAAAAAAAAAAAAAAGAACCTGTAATTGTTATAAAACCCATTCAGTTCCAAGGCTTCCAAGAATTCTTGCCTTGGAGTTCTACCTCTTTGTTATTCAAAAATGTTTACCCATAGGCTACTGCCTTATTAGAAATACAGATTCCCATTTAACCTCAGGACTCCTGAACAGAATCTGCGTTTTAACAAGATCTCCAATGCACTGTTGTGAAATTCTCATTCACTTTAGAATTTGATCAGTACATTTGTAACCCACTAAAACATTCCACCTAAGAAGTAGACACAACTAGGAGTGCCTGGGTAGCCCAGTTGGTTCAATGTCTGCCTTTGGCTCAGGTCATGATCTCCAGGGTCCTGAGATCGAGTCCCACGTTGGGCTCCCCGCTCAGCATGGAGTCTGCTTCTCCCTCTCCCTCTGCCCCTCCCACCCTGCTTGCACTCACGCTGTCTCTCAAATAAATAAAATTTTTAAAAAGAAAAGACAACCTATAATGTATAATATAAATACAGTACTCAATAATTTGTTATGCCTCTGTTGACGCCTTCATTTTACAAATTATCTTGGATAAATACACAGTATTTATAACAGTTTTCTGGATCATATGCCATCCACTTACCTTAAACGTAGAGAACGCATTAGAGCATATTACGTGTTAAAAACTATCTTTTTTTTTTTTTTTTAAGATTTTATTTATTTGACAGAGAGACAGCGAGAGCAGGAACACAAGCAGGGGGAGTGGGAGAGGGAGAAGCAGGCTTCCCGCCGAGCAGGGAGCCCGATGTGGGGACTCGATCCCAGGACCCTGGGATCATGACCTGAGCCGAAGGCAGACGCTTAATGACTGAGCCACCCAGGCGCCCCGGCGTGTTAAAAATTATCTTAATGCATCAAGGAGGAAACTCACCTAAGCCAGAACCAGTTCTAATACAACTCAGCTAAAAGGAGTTCACTCCTTGGGGAATCACAGAAACAACAGGTGGGAAACTTGATTTGCAGCATATAAGGAGATCCCAGGGAATAACTTCCAAAGCAGACACAGTGCAAGGGGGAATGATTTCCTATTATTTGGGGTTAGGGTGGATTTTTTTTTTTTTTTTAAATTTTATTTATTTGACAGAGAGAGCACATGGCAGGCAGAGGGAGAGGGAGAAGCAGACTCCCCGCTGAGTAGGGAGCCCGATGCGGGGCTCGATCCCAGGACCCTGGGACCATGACCTGAGCTGAAGGCAGACGCTCAACGACTGAGCCACCCAGGCGCCCCGATTTTTTTTTTTTTAAAGATTTTTTATTTATTTGACAGAGACACAGTGAGAGAGGGAACACAAGCAGGGGGAGTGGGATAGGGAGAAGCAGGCTTCCCACCGAGCAGGGAGCCCGATGTGGGGCTCGATCCCAGGACCCCAGGATCATGACCTGAGCCGAAGGCAGATGTTTAGTGACTGACCCACCCAGGCGCCCCAATAAATAAAATCTTTAAAAAAAAAAAAAGAAAAAACACTTCACTACATGCTTCGTATGTTATGTAAATGAGCTTTGTGCTCCTCCTCGGGTGGAGATTTTAATATTACAATGAGATAAAAGGAACTGTAGATGACTCCATGGGTTACTCCATGGTCCATCTGCTTAGGGGTCATGGCGATTAAGCTCAAACTGGGCCAGCCCAAGCTCTTCCTCAGAGCAGTCAGTACCCTTTGTTGGGTAGTTTCTCTTTCCCTGGAAGGACGCTCTGCACACCTTTGAATAAAGGAAAAGATAAGGTGGAAACGAGGTTAAGTAAAATGTGGGACAAAGGTCGGAGGGTACTAGCAGGTAAGCAGGGAAAGTCAGGTCAGGTCGTGGGTCTAGCTGGTGACATTAACTTGTCCTTTCATCTTAGGGACCATTGTGAACTCTACCAATGGCCACTTGGTCACTGTGGTATTTATTGCAGGGACTGCTGACATTCAGGGATGTGGCCATCGAATTCTCCCAGGACGAGTGGGGATGCCTGAACCACACTCAGCGGGAATTGTACAGGGATGTGATGTTAGAGAACTACGGACACCTCCTCTTCCTGGGTGAGAATAACTCCTTCCAGATTTCCCAGACCACACTCAGGGTTTTGTTCCTTCCTTTGAAGACTGTGTATTAGAAGATTCCTCTTTGAATGTTGGGAATTCAGATCCAGGCAATAAGGGAAATAAGTAGGGGTTTGTAGATGTAGAGAAAAATCTTCCTGATGCTTCCTTTTCAGCGTTAGCATCTCCTTCCTTAAGGGAACGTCATCATTTCTGTAGGTGAGTGGCGATTCTAAACAGTGAGTGGCAAAAAATGGTACTGCCCACATCATCTTCTCCAATTTCCACTCACTACTGTCTAGTACTTGGAGGTGGAGGTCAGGATGTGAACATTGGAAATCTCTCCTGTGTCTTCTAAAGGGGCTGTTGATCAAGAGCATTTGGGAGGTCATTTTTAGATGCTTCAAATGTCCTGTCTTCTGTATTGAGCACGATATTGGATTGAAAATCTCCAGCAATACTCCTATTCATTCCTTTTTTTCTAATAACCAGGTCTCATTGTGTCAAAGCCAGACCTGGTCATCTATTTGGAGCAAAAGAAGGAGCCTTGGGATGTGAAGAGAAAGAAGACAGTAGCCATCCACCGAGGTAGGTGGGAATGAATGAAGCAGATGACAGAGGTGAAGTCCAAATGTGAAGGAGGACAATGACCTTAAAATGTGGTTTGAGTAGCTCTCCATGAATGGAAATCTTGAGAAACCTATTTTTCTCCCTCTCACCAAGAGATACCTGCTATCCAACATTATCAAGCTCTTACATTCTCTAAGGATTCTCCTTCAGCTCCAGTGATGGTCCATCACATCCACAGGGAGGGCCAAGGGACTCTCCTGGGAGTGGGAGGGCCTCCATTGTCTAAGAACATCTCCATAGCTGTGAGGAAAATCTCCCTATTTCTGAGGACCTTAGTGTTAAGCCCTTCGTAAGTTCTGTTTGCCTCATGTGAAGAGTGTCAGGGTGGTTGTAGGCATATTGGGGTTTGGTGTAGAAATCCCAGGAACGCTGATGACAGACATCCCATGTTTTCTGTTTTATGCTTTCCAGTGTTTGGAAGGTTTAATTTTAATTGTACAAAATTGAGACTCAGTAATTTATCAGATGATAAAGCACTTCCCTAAAATAAGAAAATCTAATCCTTTATTTCACTTCAAAAGTTAATTTTTTGTCTGTGAACTGAAATTAGAAATTATCACTGTGTTTTCCATTCCTCAGTGGTGAAATAATGTAATGCATCTATTTGTATCCTAGAATTCCTACCTGAATTAATGCCACAGGGGAACTAGAACATTTAGATCTTAGAACCTTAGAACTCACATCCTATATTAAATTCTCAGTTGTTGCCTTATTTCTTAGTAATTGGATCATTTTATAATTTTGTATTCTTTTGACTTTGTCATGTGTTGTTTTCACTTTCTTATTAGTTACATGAGAGATTCCTCTCATGTTTTAGATCAAAATTTCTGATATGACATGGGCATGTGCTTTATAAGAAGTGAGGTAGATAATTAGTAAATCCCCATTTTTTTTTTTTTTTTAAGATTTTATTTATTTATTTGACAGAGAGAGACACAGCGAGAGAGGGAATACAAGCAGTGGGAGTGGGAGAGGGAGAAGCAGGCTTCCCGCGGAGCAGGGAGCCTGATGCGGGGCTCGATCCCAGGACTCTGGGATCATGACCTGAGCCGAAGGCAGACGCTTAACGACTGAGCCACCCAGGCGCCCCTCATATTTTCTTTTTTAAGATTTTCTTTATTTATTCATGAGAGAGAGGGGGGGGAGGCAGAGGGAGAAGCAGGCTCCCTGCCCCGTGGGACTCGATTCCAGGACCCTGGGATCATGACCTGAGCTGAAGGCAGGCGCTTAACCGACTGAGCTGACCTGGTGCCCCACACCTGTGATTTTTGATAAGTTAATTTTAACGTATCACTGTGTTCATGTCTTGATTTAGCCTATTTAGAATTTACCAGAGCATGAATTTGTGTCTTTGTTCCCCATATGTCACTCTCTCCTTATGGGGTCCCCTTAGTGTACATATTGGACCACTTGTTGGTGTCCCAACAACTCCTTAGAATCCTTCCTTTCCGGGCGCCTGGGTGGCTCAGTTGGTTAAGCGACTGCCTTCGGCTCAGGTCATGATCCTGGAGTCCCGGGATCGAGTCCCGCATCGGGCTCCCTGCTCGGCGGGGGGTCTGCTTCTCCCTCTGACCCTCCCCCCTCTCATGTGCTCTCTCTCTCATTCTCTCTGTCAAATAAATAAATAAAATCTTAAAAAAAAAAAAAA
>NW_027766017.1:0-3955 GCF_054177405.1 Leptonychotes weddellii
GGCATACCTCACTTTTGGTTGACGGCTTTTAAAAATGTGAAGATCCTTGGGAGGATGATCCGAAAAAATGATGAACTTGTACTGGAGCACTTGAAAGATGTAAAAATTAAATTTTCAGGGTTGGAGGAACCAATGAGCTTCACCATAGAATTTATCTTCAAGTCAAACGAATACTTTTTCAACGAAGTCCTGACGAAAACATACCAAATGCGATCAGACCCAGATGATTCTGATCCCTTCTTCTCCAAAGGGCCAGAAATTATCAGCAGCACAGGGTGTGAGATCTACTGGAAAGAGGGGAAAAATGTCACCGTGACAATGAGCAAGCTGCAGAAACGTGAGGGCCGCGGAAGTGTCATATCCACCACTAGGAAGATGCCCAGCTATTCTTTCTTCACCTACTTCTATCCTCCTGATTCTCCTGAGGGCAGAGTACTCGATGTCGCCACCGATTATAAATTGGGCTATTTTTTCCGTGAAGTTCTGGTCCCAAAGTCCGTATTATTCTTCACTAATGAAGCCAGTGAATATAAGTATGAAGGCTCTGATGATGAGGCCCGAGAAGCTGGAGGTGAGGAAAAGAAAGTAGAAGTGATCAGAAATGAAGAACCTGAAAAAGGGCCTGAAAAAGATCTGGACCCAGAAGAGAGCGTTTCCTGAGAACCCAGGTATCTGTGTGTAGCTTTGTGTATCATCCAGCCATGCCTGACATAAAATCAATTATGCTTCTAAATTTTCTAAATGAGGTGAATAACAAAATCAATGTCAAAAATTTAGTTCTGTGAGCCAGTTTAATGTTAATTTTGTATATTAGTATAGAATGCAGCATATTCTGAGATGTACTTCATTCACAGTTTCAAGTCCTTTCAGTTGTAGCTGTAAGTCTTCAACAGGTGGGAAATGCGTCAGCCCTGGTAGCAGAGACCAGTATTTGTTTAGAACACAGTTACCAGAACACCCAGCTAAAGGAACTTAAATGAACACTAGCTGGGCTTTCATCATATAGCCAGAGAAATATGGTCTCTTATACTAAGTAGGAGAGAATTCCTTTGAGAATGTGACTAACACAGGTATGGTAAGAATTTTATTTAGGATCACATTTAATGATTGATGCCTAACCATTGGTTCAGTTGTAAATGTTTGTATTTCAGGGGGCAGTGAAAAGAAAAAAACAATAGTCATGGTAAGATTATTGTTTATCACTGGATTGGTAATTAACTCAATCTATAGCCAACACACTTTGTTCTTTTCTTTAACTTTCTTCTTTACAGATATTGGAACCTGGGGTCTGGGAGGTAAAGGAGGGTTGCTTATGGATAGAGCACAGATTATTAAAATCAAAGAAATGCCTAAATACCAGGATGTTGCCTCACAACAAAACAAACTAACCTTTTTGGTTTGGCAAATAGCTGTTGAGTTTGGTGTGTCACAGAATTGAGGACATCAGATTACGCAAAAGCACCCTTTTACCCAGGGGTCTGGGTTACAAGAGGGATACATGATTTCTCCTTTTAACTCAAACATAGATAGGATTGCCTATTCTTAGACTTAGAAAGTCACTGTTGCATTTTAATCAAGTTCAATTGTTAATTGTCTCTTATTTCATCTACAGTTCGGAGGCATAGAAAGACATGAATGAAGAAAGCCACAATGAATTTGTTCTTCAAGGAATGGAGATTTTCTGATATTTATTTGTCTTTCAAAATTTTATCACCACTGGTTTTGTTCCAATTTCATCATATATTTGAGAGATGTGACAGTATTTTGAAGTTGAAAATAAAAGTTTGTTTAAAATGAATAAGCTGCTGATTTTTTAGATATATTACAATGAATTTAATCTATCTTTGTATCTTTTTGTTTTGGCCCACCTATTATTGAAAGGAATCACTTTCAACCATTTGGTAAGCCTGTTTTAGGTTCTTTTATTCATCCTCCAATTCATTAAAAACTTACAAACAATTTACATAAAGAAGGATGAAGTTGTCCCTACTGCATTCTTTTGAAGTACCTGATGAATGACCTAGCTTACCTGGAGACCAGATGGTGCTGGTTTGTACTGGGCTGATATGGACCAGAAGCATCAGCATCACCTGGGAACTTGTTAGAAATGCAAATCCTCAAGGCCTCACTCCATACCTTCTGAATTGGTAATTCTGGTGCTGGGCCAGCAGTCATAGTTTAGAAGTCCCCCCCACCCCCAGGTGATTCTGAATCTCAATAAAGTTTGGGAACCATTCATTTCAAGCAAGGAATGAGGGGAAACCAAGCTTCATCTTTGGTAGGAGCCGCATTAATTTAGTGATGCGTCACTGTTTCAGGTAGACAGTAAGGTCTGAGCTGGGCATGAGAATGGAATTCTCCAAGGCCTGGGACACAGAGAAAGACCTCCTAGAAGGACAAACTTTGGGTAGTAGCAGTGCAAAATAATGGATAAGGGAACAAGCTCATTCCAGAAGAAACAAACACACAATGTATATGAGTTTTCAAACCATGCAAAACAAATATACATTGATTATGGATACACATATATGTAATAAAAAGTAAGCGTTGGAAATGCATGCATATGTAGCATGCAGAAAGGCCTATAATGCAATGATAAAGAGCTTTTTTAGGAAAATCATTATGTCTTATGTAGAGGGATAGTGGAGAATTCAATTGGGGAGGGGCTGTCTTAATTTTCTACTTCTGTCATAACAAATTACACAGAGTAGGTGGCTTAAAACAGAACTTCATACCCTCACACTCTGGGGGCTGATTCTGGCAGTTCTCTAGTTTTGGAGTTCTGATTCCAGGTGAAATCAGGTTGAGGACACAGCCACATTTCCTTTGAAGGCCCAGGAGAGAATATTCCTTGCCTCTTCCAGGTTCTGGTGACTCCTGAAATTCCTCCGCTTGTGGCAGCATAACTCCAATATCTGCCTCCATTTTCGTATGACCTTTCCTGTGTGTCTGTGACTCAATTCTCCCTCTCCTTTCCTTTACGCTCACATTAGTCATTGGGTTTAGGCTCACCCTAAATCCAGGATGATTTCATCTTGTGTCCCTTAGTCTAGTTACATTCGCAAAACCTGGTTTCTAAATAAAGTCAGATTTACAGGGACCAGATATTAGGACTTGGAAAGTTCTTTTTGGAAGATGCAGCTTAACATACCACAGGTACACAGTGGGCTTCAGTTGTATTTGTAATGTTGTATTTCTCGAGTAGGGTGGCGGGCAAATGGATGTAGTAGTGTCTATACCATAGACTGCGTAGGTCTGAAATATTTCCTAATAAAAATGACAACAAATTAAGAGGAAAGGGAGAAAACGGGCCTAAAATCTGGAAGCTGTTTAAGGAAAATGAAGTCAGTAGAGGATCAGAGGAAGGCCAGAAGTTTGATGGTAGAAGATCCTGTTTCTACATTTAGGTTACCCTGCCTAGGTGCTTGTATTTGGCATCAATACCTCTTTCTTTCATATTCTGTGGTAGCACTCTCATGTTTTAACTAATATTAAAATTATATATGTGTGTGTGTGTGTGTGTGTGTGTGTGTATCTACTGCTCCACTCCTTCGGAAACTGTACGGATTGTGAGATTCTGAATAACTGCAACCTTAGAAGTTTAATTTATCCTTCTTTCCCCAGATATCAAGCACTCTGTTCTCCCCCTTCTTAGGTGCTCAATTAATGTTTATAAAGTGAAAAAATTGTAACGCATCCTCAACTTTTTCTTTTCACCAATGTTAGCATTTTAAAGATTTTATTTGAGAGAGAGGGAAATCACAGAGGGAGAGTGAGAAGGAGAAGCAGACTCCCAGCTGAGCAGAGAGCCCAACGTGGAGCTCGATCCCAGGACCCTGAGATCATGACCTGAGCTGTGGGCAGACGCTTCACCGACTGAGCCACCCAGGCGTCCCACCAGTGTTGGCATTTTAAAATGTATTATCACAGGGGTGCCTGGGTGGTTCAGTCAGTT
>NW_027766018.1:0-296 GCF_054177405.1 Leptonychotes weddellii
AAGACAAATAAATGAAGAGGACACCCTAAAACATAGCTGATGTAATATCTAAAATTAAATAGTTAAGAAAAGAAATATAGACACATAAAGGATCATGCATTTCCAGTGATACTCAGCGAAGACAGGCATAACGAACTATGGAAATTCACAATAGCAAACTTGGGCCAAAATGCTGGAGCGATTTCTCCCTCGGTTTCAGCGAGATTATAATGAGTGCGTACAGCTCTTATCTTCCAGCCTTCCCTTCTTTTTTTTTTTTTATTCTTATGTTAATCCCCATACATTACATCATTAGT
>NW_027766019.1:0-296 GCF_054177405.1 Leptonychotes weddellii
ATCAGCAAATTAGACAACATAGCATATGATCTGCGAGATGGAAATAATGTCGGACTTCCAGTGTGTGGGAGAGGATCCGTTCTGGGTGGGCTAACCCAGGGAACTAGGCTCTATGTCACCTTTGGAAGGAGTTGAAGAATTACTTAATTCATAAGTAAAATGGACCAAGGGGCATAGTGAAAACAGTCATGATCATTCACGATACAAATGTTTATTGAGCATCTCTTATGTGCAAGCTTTTGCCTGGATGCAAAAATGAATTAAATATGTAGCCTGTCTTCCAAGTTTGTTGTCCC
>NW_027766020.1:0-296 GCF_054177405.1 Leptonychotes weddellii
AATGTTCTTCCCCTCCCCACGGACAAGAGTGACAAGAACAATTTCACAACACACAGGTGAGGCAGAGAAAAAGCATTTCCTTCTCCTCACTTGGCCCAGCCCCCCATTTGCAAGCCCCAAGCAGTACCACTTGATGTATAAAAAGCTTTCTTTGGCCCACAAGTGCCAATGTTCTAGTGAGAGACAGACTCTTTATAAACCTGTGTCACTGGCTTCCTCTTTCAAGACACAGGAACCGCAGCACAGGTGGCTGTGTTGTCATGGGTGGATCATCCCAAGGAGCTTTCTCAGCTGTA
>NW_027766021.1:0-296 GCF_054177405.1 Leptonychotes weddellii
AATGTTCTTCCCCTCCCCACGGACAAGAGTGACAAGAACAATTTCACAACACACAGGTGAGGCAGAGAAAAAGCATTTCCTTCTCCTCACTTGGCCTAGCCCCCCATTTGCAAGCCCCAAGCAGTACCACTTGATGTATAAAAAGCTTTCTTTGGCCCACAAGTGCCAATGTTCTAGTGAGAGACAGACTCTTTATAAATCTGTGTCACTGGCTTCCTCTTTCAAGACACAGGAACCGCAGCACAGGTGGCTGTGTTGTCATGGGTGGATCATCCCAAGGAGCTTTCTCAGCTGTA
>NW_027766022.1:0-296 GCF_054177405.1 Leptonychotes weddellii
GAAGGTCAGGGCCAGGTTAGTCATGGCTCTGCCACTTACTAGCTCTGCCGTTGGGGAAGTTAGTTAAGGCTTCATCCTTCCTAAAATGAAGAGAAATGGTACCTACACTTCATAAGCTGTCCTGGGGATTAAACAAGAGAACACAGGTAAAGTGCGCAGCACACAACAAGTATTAAGGGTTAAGAAATATTTTAGGGGCGCCTGTGGGGCTCAGTCGGTGAAGAGTCTGCCTTCACTCAGGTCAGGATCTCAGGGTCCTGGGGTCAAGATCCGCGCTGTCGGGCTCCCTGCTCAGC
>NW_027766023.1:0-296 GCF_054177405.1 Leptonychotes weddellii
TTGTGAGTATAAATCTTTTACCATTCTGTCATTTTACGTTTACATATATGCTTAATTTCAAGAATAAGCTTAAATGCATATTAAACAGACTTTAAATTGTATGACTACTGATTCAAACATGTAGAATATAGTTGCTCATTATTTTCTCTAACAATCTATTATTGAATGTGCACTATGTGTGGATATAATACTTGGTAGAGTTATAATGATATAAATGACAATTCTCTGCCTTCAAAAAAGCCCTAAGTAAATAAGCAATTGACGTGAAAACAGATGTTTCATAGCAGAGTGATAAA
>NW_027766024.1:0-296 GCF_054177405.1 Leptonychotes weddellii
CAGAAGGAAAGAGATAGGAACAACTTATTTTCAGGTTCCAAGGCAGTTGAGTGGAGAAAGGATAGTCTTTCCAACAAATGGTGCTGGAACAACTGGACATCTGGATGTCCATATCCAACTGGATATGCAAAAAAGCAAACATCAATCCAAACCATATACAGAAATGAACTCAAATTGGTTCAAAGATCCAAATATAAAACCTAAAACTATAAGCGTCTCAAAGAAAACACAGGAGACCTTGTGTTGGGCAAGATTTCTTAAGATATGACACCATAAGGATAGCCTACAAAAAAAAA
>NW_027766025.1:0-296 GCF_054177405.1 Leptonychotes weddellii
AGCCCTCCTTTCTACCTACTCTGGGCAACTGCTCTCTGTCAGATTTCCCCTCCCGAAACTCCCCCTGTGCCTCTCAAATGTCCATCAAACTTCAGTTCTGAAAAATCAGAAGATAACTCCACAGAACTTTCTAGTTTGTATAGTCCCCCCTCAGGGTCTAACCTCGCCTCTCAGACTATGCCTTCGTGGGCTGAATGCCATGCAACTGGAAAACTGTGTAGTTCTTCAAACACAGCACTCCATTTCCAGTGCCCTACTCTGAGCATAGCGTTTCTCTGTCTGGAATGCTCGTTTCC
>NW_027766026.1:0-296 GCF_054177405.1 Leptonychotes weddellii
AGAGAGAGGAAATTCATTAATTTTACCTGCTCCCCTAACCCTCCTTCGCATGCACACATTGATTCAGAAGAGCCAAATGCACCAGGAATTTGTGCTGGACGAGAGAGAGGAGGCCAGCTAAAGTCCAAGAGTGGAGTTGAAAGCCTCTGGCCCATGAATTTTTCAGTTGTTAGGAGGCAGCGAGCTGAAATTGGGCAATGTCCTTCAAATTACCATAGCTGAACATTCTCTAAGAGCTCCTGTCAATTTCACAATCTTTCATAAAAATGGAAGAAAATGGAGAGATTTCTTAATTG
>NW_027766027.1:0-296 GCF_054177405.1 Leptonychotes weddellii
CTCTTGGTGGAAAAACTAGAAATCTCAGCAGAGAAAGAGACTATAAAATAAAGACCAAATGAAAATTCAGGAACTGAAAAATACAATCCCTGAAATTAAAAAAAAAAAAATTCTGGAAGGTTAACAGGATTGCAATTTCAGAGTCAGTTAACTTGAAGTTAGGCAGTGGGAATTGCCTACTATGAAGAAAACCATATTGCTCCCCCCAAAATAAAGGTGGCATCAGGCTCCCTTAAGAGAACATAGGAATAAATGTCTAATAAGTTTGTGATTCCAAAAGTAGGGAGCTACTGAGA
>NW_027766028.1:0-3955 GCF_054177405.1 Leptonychotes weddellii
GACAGATGAATGGATAAAGAAGGTGTGGTGTATATATATATATATATACACACACAATGGAATATTATGCAGCCATCAAAAGGAATGAGATCTTGCGATGTGCAACGACATGAATGGAACTGGAGGGTGTCATGCTGAGCAAAATAAGTCAATCAGAGAAAGACATGTATCATATGACCTCACTGAATTGAGGAATTCTTAATCTCAGGAAACAAACTGAGGGTTGCTGGAGTGATGGGGATGGGAGGGATGGGGTGGCTGGGTGATAGACATTGGGGAGGGTATTTGCTATGGTGAACGCTGTGAATTGTGCAAGACTGTTGAATCACAGATCTGTACCTCTGAAACTAATACATTATATGTTAAAAAAAAAAAGAAGAAGAAGAAGAAGAAGATAGCAGGAGGGGAAGAATGAAGGGCGGGAATCAGAGGGGGAGATGAACCATGAGAGATGATGGACTCTGAGAAACAAATGAGGGTTCTAGAGGGGAGGGGGTTGGGTGGATGGGTTTGCCTGGTGATGGGTATTAAAGAGGGCATGTACTGAATGGAGCATTGGGTGTTATATGCAAACAATGAATCATGGAACACTACATCAAAAACTAATGATGTAATGTATGGTGATTAACATAACATAATAATAATAAAAAAATGGAGACTCTAACTGCTAGGATAAATGAGGCAGAAGAGAGAATCAGTGATATAGAAGACCAAATGATGGAGAATAAAGAAGCTGAGAAAAAGAGATAAACAACTACTGGATCACGAGGGGAGAATTTGAGAGATAAGTAATACCATAAGATGAAACAACATTAGAATAATTGGGATCCCAGAAGAAGAAGAAAGAGAGGGGGCAGAAGGTATATTGGAGCAAATTATAGTGGAGAACTTCCCTAACTTGGGGAAGGAAACAGGCATCAAAATCCAGGGGGCACAGAGAACACCCCTCAAAATCAATAAATATAGGTCAACACCCTGACATCTAATAGTAAAACTTACAAGTCCCAGAGACAAAGAGAAAATCCTGAATGCAGCTCAGGACAAGAGGGCTGTAACCTACAATGTTAGAAACATTAGATTGGCAACAGATCTATCCACAGAGACCTGGCAGGCCAGAAAGGACTGACATGATATATTCAGGACACTTAATGAGAAAAATGTGCAGCCAAGAATACTATATGCAGCTAGGCTGTCACTGAAAATAGAAGGAGAGATAAAAATCTTCCAGGACAAACAAACACTAAAAGAATTTGCGAACATCAAACCATCCCCACAAGAAATATTGAAAGGGGTCCTCTAAGCAAAGAGAGAGACTAAAAGTAACATAGACCGGAAAAGAACAGAGACAACGAATAATAACAATCACCTTACAGGCAATACAATGGCACTAAATTCCTATCTTTCAATACTTACCCTGAATGTAAATGAGATAAATGCCCCAATCAAAAGGCACAGAGTATCAGATTGACTAAAAAAAAAAAAAAAAAAAGACCCATTGATATGCTGTCTGCAAGAGACTCATTTTAGACCCAAAGACACCCCCAGATTGAAAGTAAGGGGGTGGAAAACAATTTACCATGCTAATGGACATGAAAAGAAAGCTGGGGTGGCAATCATTATAACAGACAAATTAGATTTTAAACCAAAGACTGTAACAAGAGATGGGGGAGGGCACTATATCCTACTTAAAGGGTCTATCCAACAAGAAGATCTAACAATTGTAAATATCTATGCCCCTAACATGGGAGCAGCCAATTAATAAAAAAATCAAAGAAACACATCAACAATAATACAATAATACTAGGGGACTTTAACACCCACCTCACTGAAATGGACAGATCATCTAAGCGAAAGATCATCTAAGCAAAAGGCAATAGAGGCTTTAAATGACACACTAGACCAGATAGACTTCACAGATATATTCAGAACATTCCATCCCAAAGCAACAGAATACACCTTCTTCTCTAGTGTCCATGGAACATTCTCCAGAATAGATCACATCCTGCATCACAAATCAGGTCTCAACCAATACCAAAAGATTGGGATCATGGGCTTCATATTTTTGGACCCAGTGCTTTGAAATTAGAACTCAATCATAAGAGGAAAGCTGGAAAGAACCCAAAGGAGACTAAAAAGCATCCTACTAATGAATGAATGGGTCAACCTGGAAATTAAAAAGAATTTTAAAAATCCATGGAAACAAATGAAAATGAAAAAACAACTGTTCAAAATATTTGGGATGCAGCAAAGGCAGTCCTAAGAGGAAAGTATATAGCAATACAAGCCTTTCTCAAGAAACTAGAAAGGTCTCAAATACACAACCTAACCCTACAGCTAAAGGAGCTGGAGAAAGAACAGCAAATAAAGACTAAACCCAGCAGGAGAAGAGAAATAATACAGATCAGAGCAGAAATCAATGAAACAGAAACCAAAAGAACAGTAGAACAGATCAACAAAACGAGGAGGTGTTCTTTCAAAGAATTAATAGGATTGATAAACCCCTGGCCAGACTTATCAAAAAGAAAAGAGAAAGGACCCAAATAAATAAAATTATGAATGAAAGAGGAGAGATCACAACCAACACCAAAATACAAACAATTATAAAAATATATTATGAGCAACTGTATGCCAGCAAATTAGACAATCTGGAAGAAATGGATGCATTGCTAGAGACGATAACTACCAAAACTGAACCAGGAAGAAATAGAAAATATGAACAGATCCATAACCAGCAAGGAAATTGAAGCAGTAATCAAAAATCACCCAACAATCAAGAGCCCAGGACCAGATGGCTTCCCAGGGGAATTCTACCAAACATTTAAAGAAAAATTAATCTATTCTTCTGAAACTTTTCCAAAAAACAGAAATGGAAGGAAAACTTCCAAACTCATTTTTTTTAAAGATTTTATTTATTTATTTGACAGAGAAAGACACAGCAAGAGAGGGAACACAAATGGGGAGTGGGAGAGGGAGAAGCAGACTCCCTGCCGAGCAGGGAGCCCGATGCGGGACTCAATCCAGGGACTCCAGGATCATGACCTGAGCTGAAGGCAGTCACTTAACAAACTGAGCCACCCAGGCGCCCCCAAACTCATTTTTTGAGGCCAGTATTACCTTGATCCCAAAACCAAAGACCCCATCAAAAAGGAGAATTACAGACCAATATCCTTGATGAACATGGATGCAAAAATTCTCACCAAAATACTAGCCAATAGGATCCAACAGTACATTTAAATGATTATTCACCACAACCAAGTAGGATTTATTCCTGGGCTGCAAGTTGGTTCAACATCCGCAAATCAATCAATGTGATACAATACATTAATAAAAGAAAGAAGAAGAACCATATTATCCTCTCAATAGATGCAGAAGAAGCATTTGACAAAATACAGCATCCTTTCCTGAATAAAACTCTTCACAGTGTAGGGATTAGAGTGTACATACCTCAATATCATAAAACCCATCTATGAAAAACCCATAGCGAATATCATTCTCAATGGGGAAAAACTGAGAGCTTTTCCCCTAAAGTCAGGAACATGGCAGGGATGTCCACTATCACCATTGCTATTCTACATAGTAGTAGAAGTCCTAGCCTCGGCAATCAGACAAAAGAAAGAAATAAAAGGCATCCAAATCAGCAAAGAAGAAGTCAAACTCTCACTCTTTGCAGATGATATGATACTTTATGTGGAAAACCCAAAAGACTCCACCCCAAAACTGTTGGAACTCATACAGGAATTCAGTAAAGTGGCAGGGTATAAAATCAGTGTACAGAAATCAGTGGCATTCCTATACACCAACAAGACAGAAGAAAGAGAAATTAAGGGGTTGATCCCATTTACAGCTACACCCAAAACTATAAGATACCTAGGAATCTAACCAAAGAGGCAAAGAATCTGTGCTCAGAAAACTATAGAACACTCATGAAAGAAATTGAGGAAGACACAAAGAAATG
>NW_027766029.1:0-296 GCF_054177405.1 Leptonychotes weddellii
AATGTAAGTTAATAATTTGGAAAGATAATTTTAAACATTAACAATAGGGAAATCTGAAATGAATTAAAATTCTATTTTAAAGACTTGACCACATTTATTTTTTTTTTTAAAGATTTTATTTATTTATTTGACAGAGAGAGACACAGTGAGAGAGGGAACACAAGCAAGGGGGAGTGGGAGAGGGAGAAGCAGGCTTCCCACAGAGGAGAGAGCCCGATATGGGACTCGATCCCAGGACCCTGGGACCATGACCTGAGCCGAAGGCAGTTGCTTAACAACTGAGCCACCCAGACGCC
>NW_027766030.1:0-296 GCF_054177405.1 Leptonychotes weddellii
CACGGGAAAGGGGGCAGCCACGGGGAAGGGGGGCAGCCACGGGGAAGGGGGCAGCCACGGGGAAGGGGGCAGCCACGGGAAAGGGGACAGCTGGACATCAGGCCAACCTTCCCGCCTTCACTCGAGGCCCCCTGTCTTCAGCCTCCCCCAGACCAGCACCCGGAGGGCCAGGACCAGGGACGGGCCCATCACTGTTCTTAGCACCAGCGCCTCCCCCAGATCTGCACTCGCTCTTGTCCAGGGCGGTCCGAGGTGCTCTGGCCTCCTGGGACCGCCTAGCCCCCTCAGGTCTTAGA
>NW_027766031.1:0-296 GCF_054177405.1 Leptonychotes weddellii
TCACTAGGTCAAGCCCAACCAGGAGAAGGATTTGACCCTCACTTTACTGAGAGAGGCTACATTTCCCATACAATAGAACATGTGACAATATAACACATGAAGGAAAAGACCTCAGAGGCTTCAGGACACAAATAGAAACAAACTTCTTGTAATACTTCAGGTGAGGGACCTCCTGTTGCACGCCCCTTGGGTCTCATCAGCCTCAGCATTTCAGGTGACCATGGGTTCTGCTCTTGCATCTCACAGCCCAGTTTGTAGGGCTGCCTCCACCCTCCACTGGCTGGTGTTCTACATCA
>NW_027766032.1:0-296 GCF_054177405.1 Leptonychotes weddellii
AGGGGAAGAATGAAGCGGGGGAAATCGGAGGGGTGGACGAACCATGAGAGATGATGGACTCTGAAAAACAAACTGAGGGTTCTGGGGGGGAGGGGGGTGGGAGGATGGGTTGGCCTGGTGGTGGGTATTGAGGAGGGCACGTTCTGCATGGAGCACTGGGTGTTATGCACAAACAATGAATCATGGAACACTTCATCTAAAACTAATGATGTAATGTATGGGGATTAACATAAGAATAAAAAAAAAAAAGGTTTCTCTTGCAATCAGAATCCCACTAGGTGGGATTAATTTCAGAT
>NW_027766033.1:0-296 GCF_054177405.1 Leptonychotes weddellii
GGAAGACAAACCCAAGAAATACTTCCACCAGATTTTACCCCCAATTTATAGATATTTGAGAAGTTCCTTTCTTCCCAAGGTCTCTAAAATATCCCAATGTTCCTAGCCTGCCTGGGAGTGACCTTGCTTTCCTCCTTGAGGGCTGGGCTCCATAAGCCAGATACCAGACCACTTTTTCTGGGAAAGTTTTGCAAGAATTCGTTCCATAAAGTGTCTTAAAAGTGGCTGGTCTACCCCAGTTATAGGAGCATCATTCTTGGACATGACATTTTGGGCAGGTCTTTGGTTACATAACC
>NW_027766034.1:0-296 GCF_054177405.1 Leptonychotes weddellii
CTGCTTGACACAGACCTTTCTTTTCTTGACTTTTGCCCATACTGAATGTCTTCTTCTGGTGGTGATGTCCTATGATCGGTTTGTGGCCATCTGCCACCCCCTCCGATATTCTGCCATCATGAGCTGGAGGGTCTGCATCACCCTGGCATTGACTTCCTGGATTTTAGGAGTCTTCCTGGCCCTAGTACATCTAGTGTTACTCATACCATTGCCCTTCTGTGGACCCCAGAAAGTTAACCACTTTTTCTGTGAAATTATAGCTGTCCTCAAGCTTGCCTGTGTAGATACACACATCA
>NW_027766035.1:0-296 GCF_054177405.1 Leptonychotes weddellii
GCAGGTATTTAATTGATGAATGTAACCACACGGGAGGAGATCCCTTAGGAAGGTGCCATCTGCCTGTGTTGAAGCTCATACATTCAAACATCTGCATAAATCCCAGGTACGTGGTAGCTGCCTTGCAGTCTTTGAACCCGCCCAGGGGCCATACCTCAGTGTCAGGGCAATTGCTGGATCACTAATGAATAGCCTGAGCACTTACTCCTTCCCCGTTTTTCCTCTCTGAGGAGAGGGCATGCATGTCACCCAGTTTTGTCCTGCAGGACTGCTGGTGATTTGAAAAGGTGGACGAC
>NW_027766036.1:0-296 GCF_054177405.1 Leptonychotes weddellii
AACACGTTTGATGAGAATGACTTAGTCCTGCTCTATAATTAGCTCTCATTTAATGTATCGTGCTTTGTTAATTCCAGTGAATTACACAGACACACATGGAACCAAAGGCACACGCTGCGCTATCAATGGCAAGATTTCTGTGCGGTGGAGTTAGGGGATTTCTTCTTTCTTTTACTTGTATTTGGAAATGATTATAGATGCGGAGGAAGTTGCAAAAATGGCACAGAGATGTCCCACGTACCCTTCACTAGGTTTCCCTCAATGGTACCCCCTTCTCTTTGCTTACCTTTCTTTTC
>NW_027766037.1:0-296 GCF_054177405.1 Leptonychotes weddellii
CCTTGTTTAACCACCAGTGTTATTTTTTTCTTCCTTTTCTTCCTTATATTCAGATTTGATATCATTAACTAATTATTTCACATTACTGCTTTAGAAGTTGTGAATATACATAGAATTTGGTCCAGCTGAGTAGTTGTTTTTCATTGGAATAGAATGAATAGCTAAATCACAAGAATGTAGAATATAGTCTATATACTTGCCAGGAAATTTTTACATATCCACACAATTTAATCAAATATTGGCTTCATTATTCACTGGATATTGAACCAGTTACATAGCAAAATTGAGATAAAACA
>NW_027766038.1:0-296 GCF_054177405.1 Leptonychotes weddellii
GAACGAACAAACAGGGAAGGGAAGTGAAGACATAGCCTAATCTGCCTCTCTAGTATAATTTGAGGACTGCTCATAAGATCCTTTGGGCATCCTCTAGTAATATCTCTTCAGTGAGTGAAAGTTACTAATCATAAATCATTTTGTGTTCAACATTGCCAATTCCCAATGTTTGCCTTTTGAAATATGAATACTGTACTGTATTCCTGGCAGGAGTAACTCATTAAAACCCTCAAACCTTAAATGAGTGTCTTCAAACCCCACTTAACATCTCAATCACCACGGGCACTTTAAAAAGA
>NW_027766039.1:0-3955 GCF_054177405.1 Leptonychotes weddellii
GCACAAGCGTGAGTTCCAGCGAGGACATACTTCTCCAAATTTATGGTCACATGTCTTCTCCAAAGATACACAAATACACAGATACGTAAGCATACACACACAGGAACCTGGCAAGCATGTGTATGCGCACACACACACAATCACACACAGGAGTCCTGTGTGCGCACATTCAGTCGCACACGGAACTGCAGAGTGCGCCCAGAAAACCACACATTTGCCCCCACAATCACACACGTAGCTCCGTTCTGCACATACACATACGCAGGTTCAAAGGCCACAGGCTCATCTTTACCAGTTGCTTGCACCATGCACAACTTGGGTGTGAGAGGATGCATTCCCGGCAGGAGGAGGCAGGCTGGCAGGACCCCTGCAGGGATGGCTCGGGATCCCTCCATTCTGTGGCCTTCTCGGGGGATGAGATCTTGGCATCCAATTCACTCTCCCCTCTGCTCAGGACCAGCAGGAAAACAAGGACCATGGCCAAAGCCACCATGGCCTGCAATAGGATATAAAAGGGGACACGTGGGTCCTTAGGGAGGACCTCCAAGCTCTCAGTCCTCTAAACTTAGCCTGTGGTTGTCACTCTCAAAATACCTCAGGGGAGCCTGCCTGGCTTAGCCGGTAAAGCATGCAACTCTTGATCTCAGGGTGATGAGTTTAAGCCCCACCTTGGGTGTAGAGCTTACTTAAGAAAACAAAACAAAACAAAAAAAAGCTTTACCCCAATTCTTTTTTTTTTTACCCCAATTCTTTATCTCCCCTGATAGTCTCCCTGTGGATTCAGCGGTTTCTTTAAAGTGTCAGGAAGAGGAAGCTACCACACCTGGGTAGGAGCCTCAGAGAAGCTCCGTCCCTCCTGTGTGCAGATTTTACTAGGCCAAGGTGGGCAAAATGGCCTAACAAGAGTCTGGAGGCTAGGCCCAGAAGCACTAAGGTCTACACCCACCCAGGTCTATTGACCAAGATTCAAAGCCACAGTGGAAACAGAACTGAACAGGAAACAGACCAGGTTCTGGTCCTGCTTCAGTCACTCACTGGCTGTATGGCAGATCAGACTTTTTCTCTGGGCCTTAGTTTCCACATCTGTAAAGAGAGAGAGTTAAATAAATAATCTGACAGCCCTTGCAGCTTTCATAATCTTGGATTCTAAATGAAGGAACAGGGGCGCCTGGGTGGCTCAGTAGGTTGAGCGTCTGTCTTGGGCTCAGGTCATGATCTCAGAGTCCTGGAACTGAGCCCCATGTCGGGCTCCCTGCTCAACGGGGAGTCTGCTTCTCCCTCTCTCTCTGCCTCCTCCTCACTGCTCATGCTCTGTCTCTGTCTCTGTCTCTCTCTCTTTCAAATAAAGAAATGAGGGGCGCCTGGGTGGCTCAGTTGGTTAAGCAACTGCCTTCGGCTCAGGTCATGATCCTGGAGTCCCGGGATCAAGTCCCGCATCGGGCTCCCTGCTCAGCGAGGAGCCTGCTTCTCCCTCCGACCCTCCCCCCTCTCATGTACTCTCTCTCAAATAAATAAAATCTTTAAAAAAAAACAAAAAAAACCAAATAAAGAAATGAAATCTTAAAAAAAAAGAGAGAGAAAACATTAAAAAAATAAACAAATAAAGGAAGAGGATCAAGGGTTCTAAATTTAAGGGAGGAAAGTCAGGGAATAGGAATGAGAGGAAGGAAGGCTGAAGCTGATGAAGGAGTGTGTGAAAGAGGCAGGGAAGGTAGCTGACATGGTAGCAAAAGGAATAAAGATTAGACCATAAGAAAACTTTCTAAAGGTCTGGGATAATGGAGGAAGGCAAGCCACGGTTGGTAAAATTTTCTCTTTCTTGTACTTTGCAAATATAGATTGAAGAAAGAGCCTGAAGGCAGGGTAATTCCTGGAATGACCTCTAGGGAGAACTAGGCAAATGTCTGATTGTTAAAAACTTATTAATTAACAGTTTGAGTAAGCAAGCCATAACCATGCTTCAAAAATCAAAAAGTTAAGGGAACTCCTGGATGGTGCAGTCGGTTAAGTGTCTGACTCTTGGTTTTCGGCTCGGGTCCTGATTATCAGGGTCGTGAGATCAAGCTCCAAGTCCCTCCAGTTCTGTGCTCAGCACAGCGTCTGCTTGACATTCTCTCTCCCTCTGCCCCTCTCCCCTGCATGTGCACGTGCTCTCTCTCAAATAAATAAATAAATCTTTTTTAAAAATCAAAAAGTTAAGGGCGCCTGGGTGGCTCAGATGGTTAAGCGTCTGCCTTCAGCTCAGGTCATGATCCCAGGGTCCTGGGATCGAGTCCCGCATCGGGCTCTCTGCTCCTTGGGAGCCTGCTTCTCCCTCTGCCTCTCTCTCTCTCTCTGTCTCTCATGAATAAATTAAAAAAAAAAAAAGCATATTTAAAAAAAAAATCAAAAAGTTAAATCGCAATGGCCTCTTTTTACAGAGATGGAAAAGCTGATCCTATACTTCCTATGGAATTGCATAGGACCCTGAACAGCCAAAACAATCTTGAAAAAGAATGAAATTGGAGAACTCTCACTTCTCACTTGCAAAACTTACTAGAAAGTTACAGTAATCAAGACAATGGGGTACTGGCATAAGGGTTGGCATATAGATCGATGAAATAAAATCGAGAGTCCAGAAATAAATCCATCCATTTATGGCCGACTGATTTTCAACAAAGGTGCCAAACTATTCAATGGGGAGAGAACAGTCTTCAACAAATGGTGCGGAATGACTGGCTATCCACATGTGAAGGAAGGAAGCTGGACTCCTACCTCACAACATATACAAAAATTAACTGAAAATGGATCAAAGACCTAAATGTAAGTCCTTGAACTATAAGTTCTTTGAAGAAAATGGAAGGGTAAATCTTTGTGGCCTTGGACTTGACAATGGATTCTTAACGATGACATCAAAAACACAAGCAACAACAACAAAAAAATAGGTCAATTGGACTTCGTAAAAATATAAATATATAAATACAAAACTTCTGTGCATCAAAAAGCACTATGGAGAGAATGAAAATACAGGCTATAGAAAGGGAGGAAATATTTGCAAATCATATATCTCGTAAGTATCCAGAATATATAAAGAACTCTTACAACAAAAAGGCAAACCGCCCCATTTTTAAACGGCAAAGGACTTACGTAGACATTTCTTTGAAGAAGATAGACAAATGGCCAACAAGCACAGAAGAAGATGCACAACACCATTAGTCATCAGGGAAATACCACAGTGAGATACCACTTCACACCCAGTAAATGGCTATAATAAAAATTTTTTTTTTTAAGATTTTATTTATTTGACAGAGAGAAACATAGCGAGAGAGGGAACACAAGCAGGGGAATGGGGAGAGGGAGAAGCAGGCTTCCCGCTGAGTGGGGAGCCCGATGCGGGGCTCGATCCCAGGACCCTGGGACCATGACCTGAGCCGAAGGCAGACGCTTAACGACTGAGCCACCCAGGCGCCAATAAAATTTTTTAAAAATAGAAAAAGAGGATGTGGAGAATATGGAACCATCATATATTGCTGGTGGGAATGTAAAATGGTGCAACACAGTTTGATAAATCCTCAGTAAGTTAATTAAAACAAAAATTTGTGCATGAATGTTCATAGCAGTACCATTCACAATAGCCTCAAGGTAGAAACATATCCGCTGATGAAAGGATAAACAAAATGTGCTATAACCACACAATGGAATATTATTTGGCCATAGAAAGGGATGAGGTCCTGACACATGCTCTGATTCAATGAATCTTGCAAACGCAATGCTAAGGGGCGCCTGGGTGGCTCAGTCGTTAAGCGTCTGCCTTCGGCTCAGGTCATGACCCCGGGGTCCTGGGGTCGAGTCCCACATCCAGCTCCCTGCTCGACGGGAAGCCTGCTTCTCCCTCTCCCACTCCCCCTGCTTGTGCTCTCTTTCTCGCTGTGTCTCTCTCTGTGTCAAATAAATAAATAAAATCTTTAAAAAAAAA
>NW_027766040.1:0-296 GCF_054177405.1 Leptonychotes weddellii
ATTAGAAGGAGCAGGTTGCACCAGCCTCTGCTCGGCCAGCTTCCAGCTCTCACTTCTCCCCTCCATCAACCTGTCTTCCTCCCTATTCCACTTTCACCCGCCGGTCCCGAGACAGGCCCTTCCGGGCGTGAATGTTGATGGGTACAATAGGTGGGCCAGGGATGAGGGGCTGAGAAGAAGGCAGCCTCATTCCCACTGGCGGTGTTGAAGCCCCAGCCTAGCCATGTGCCATGACATTACAGAACAGCTCACCAGCCAGGGACTGCTTACCCAAGCCTAAGTGTGCAGTTCTTTTA
>NW_027766041.1:0-296 GCF_054177405.1 Leptonychotes weddellii
ACAAATTACTTCAAAGACACAAACTACCAAATCTCACTGGAAAAGAAATAGATATTTTGGACAGTCACATCCATTTGTGTAATCAAATTCATGGTTTAAAAATTCCCCTAAAGGAAACTCCAGGTCTAGATGGCTTCTATGGTGATATCTACCAAATACTGAAAGAAGGAATAACACCTGTTCTACACAAAATTTTCCAGAAACTAAAATAGAAATGGTTTCATTCTATGAAGCCAGTATTGCCCTGACACCAGAAACAGAAAATTACTTTACAAGAAAACTATAGATTAATATCA
>NW_027766042.1:0-296 GCF_054177405.1 Leptonychotes weddellii
CTTGTCTAGTAATTTTTCTACTCTACACTCTTGTCATAAAGAAAATTGAGTGGTTTCATTTTTCTTTCTTTTATCCACTGGCCACTAAAATAAATCTTTTTTTTTTTCTTTTCAAAGTTTTTGTTTATTTATTCATTTAAGTAATTTCTACACGTGGTATGGGGCTTGAACTCACAACCCCGAGATCAAGAGTCACACGATCCTCTGATTGAACCAGCCAGGAGCCCCCAAAAGAAATCATTCTTAAGGCCATCATCACATGTCTACTTTTGAAAATTCAAAGAAACAACTGTTTC
>NW_027766043.1:0-296 GCF_054177405.1 Leptonychotes weddellii
CGTCCTGCTCGGCCGCATGGACCCTCTCCAGCGCTCAGGAGATCCAAGCCGATGCAGATTAGACCGTGCCTGCCCACGTCCACTGCCACCACCACCGTGGGCCAGGCCACCAGTCCCTCCTGCGTGGATCATGGCAGTGGCCCCTCCCTGGTCTCCCTGCTTCTGTCCTCACCCCACTGTGCTCCAAATTATAGGTCAGAGCATGTCACGCCTCCGTTCCAAATACCACCATGTTCCCCTTACTCAGGGCCTTACTCGGGCTGGCTCCCTGAGGTCTGCCACCTGCTCAGCCTCAC
>NW_027766044.1:0-296 GCF_054177405.1 Leptonychotes weddellii
CAGGTTCCCTCACAAACGTGTCCCCTTAGGAAAGATAAAATATAAATAACTGAAAGTTGTTCTAGATTCTTCCTTGTCCACTCTGTACCTCCTTCTCCTCCACAGTCTATGTGAGCAGCTCTTCTCTGTGCTACCATTGGATACCATCCTACTTGATTGCCTTATTGTAATTGAATATTTATGTGCCAGCCTCCTCCATCACACTATAAACTCCTTGAAGAAAGGGACCTTCTCGGGGATGTGGAGAAAGGGGAACCCCCCTACATTGTTGGTGGGAATGCAAGCTGGTGCAGCCA
>NW_027766045.1:0-296 GCF_054177405.1 Leptonychotes weddellii
GGATTTTGATGGACTCCTGTCTCACATTTAGGTCTTTCACCCATTTTGAGTCTATTTTTGTGTGTGGTGTAGGGAAACGGTCCAGTTTCATTCTTCTGCTTGTGGCTGTCCAATTCTCCCAATACCATTTGTTGAAGAGATTGTCTTTTTTCCATTGGACATTCTTTCCTGCTTTGTCAAAGATGAGTTGACCATAGAGTTGAGGGTCCATTTCTGGGCTCTCTATTCTGTTCCACTGATCTATGTGTCTGTTTTTGTGCCAGTACCATACTGTCTCGATGATTACAGTTTTGTAA
>NW_027766046.1:0-296 GCF_054177405.1 Leptonychotes weddellii
GCGCGCCCGCACATGTATGATGAGTGAGGCTCATTATTCCTGGAGTTGCCAAAGAATTAGAAGACATTATTCTCATCAAGGAACAAACACTCTTGTTCGGGAGAAAAACATGCCCGTGAAATGCATGTGAAGTGACTTTGGAACTTAGAAGATTTTCAAGCAAAGCACCAGCAGGCAAATCCATGGAGAGAATCCCCAAGGCTAGAGGGTCTCGGGAGGGGAGTAGCAAGGGTGGGTGGGCTGAATCCGGGCGGGCCTCCTAGAAGAGATGCACGCACTGGCCAGGAAGAAGGCAC
>NW_027766047.1:0-296 GCF_054177405.1 Leptonychotes weddellii
GATAGAGTTTAGTTAATCATCAGTTGCATATAACATCCAGCACTCATTACATCAAGTTCCCTACTTAATTCCCATCACCCAATTAACACATCCCCCTGCCCACTTCCCCTCCAGCAACCCTCAGTTTGTTCTCTATAGTTAAGAGTCTCTTATGGTTTATCTCCCTTATTTTATCCTATTTTCCTTTTCTTTTTTTTTTAATTTAAAGTCGATTAGCCAACATGTAGTACATCATTAGTTTCAGATGTAGAGTTCAATAATTCATCAGTTCCATTTAACACTCAGTGCTCATCACA
>NW_027766048.1:0-296 GCF_054177405.1 Leptonychotes weddellii
GAGTTGGGCACTCAGTCAACTGAGCCACCCAGACACCTTGAGTTTTTCATATTTCATTATTATAAAATGCCTTAAATTTTTCATTTAATTTTGGATTAGAGACACCTACATTGAGTTGGTATTTATCTTTCTCATAAAAGGATTATTGGAGGTGAATGGCTTTGTCTTTTTAAACATTGTGAAAGAAATATTTTGTCTTCGGAACAATTTAGGTTTTTCTTTTTTAAATTTTATTTTATTATGTTATGTTAGTCACCATACATTACATCATTAGTTTTTGATGTTGTGTTCCATGA
>NW_027766049.1:0-296 GCF_054177405.1 Leptonychotes weddellii
CTCTGACCCTCTTCCCTCTCGTGCTCTCTGTCTCTCATTCTCTCTCTCAAATAAATAAGTAAAATCTTTAAAAAAAAAATAAAATAAAAGAGTTCTCAGAAATAGGACTGCTGTGTGCGTAAGAATGAATTGGGAAGGGTTCAGCATTTTCGAGATAGATAAGTAGGCAGATAAACTCTGACTCAGATAACCGGAGCTTAGATAACTTGGCAATGATCTATTCCCGCTTTTGATAAAGCATCCGTAGCAAAACCAGTTGGGCCTCGGGCTCTTGCACGAACATGTATGTCCATGGC
>NW_027766050.1:0-3954 GCF_054177405.1 Leptonychotes weddellii
CAGTGCGAGAATTCAGTGACCACGGGGTGGAGCGTGCCTGACGGAGCGAGCCCGGCAATCGGCGGGTTGTGAAACGTGGCCTGGCCAGGACGCTCACCGTCTGAGGGCGGGGCTCGAGCGGGGCCTGGGTGCAGCGCTTCCGGAACGACCCGGACACACGCACTGGCCAGAAGTGGGCCGCAGTTCCGGGAGACGGGTTGGGGCGGAGCGCTTCCGGTAATGGGAGGGAAACGGATAAGATCCGTCGAGACGGGAGGGCGGGGCCGGGCGGAAGCTGGGCTGAGAGTTTCGGGCACTGGGCGCGCCCCAGCTATCCCCCTGGCTGGATCTTCAGGGGCGAGGCCAGGACCGCTGGACGGGGGCCTCGGTGGGGCCTGGTCTCCTCCAGCCCGCCCCCAGGACTTTCTTTGGAATTTCTTTCTTTGGAATTTCCAATCCTTTGAGTTTCTGTTGCGTCCTGTGGGACAGGAGTACTGCCTGCCTATTTTAAGTTGATGTCTCCAACAGTCTAAGGTAGAGCTATAGTCGTTTGGACCACTTGTGTTGAAAGCTAACATGTTTACGTTTTCTCAAGGTGAGACGGTTTTCGTTAAAAACGGTTTTGTCCTAGAGGTAGAGACGCTGCTCCTTGGAGAGGCCACCCAGACTCCGTGGTCTGGGACCCCGTCGTCGGTGGGGAGTCGATGTGGGGCCTCGGCTGGATCCAGGAACTTAGGCTGGATCCAGAATTTAAGCAATTTAACTAAGGAAGGAGTGCACCTGTCTGTACAAGGGATGCAAATGGGAATGTGAAATGTGAAAACCTACCGATGCGAAATATGCCATTTTTACCAACATTTTCCAGCCACAATGCTATGAAACTAGAAATCAGTCATAAGGAAAATTCTGGAAAGAACACAAATACATGGAACATGCTACAATCAATGAGTCAAACAAGAAATCAAAGAAGAGATCAAAACTTACATGAAAACAAATGAAAAAAAACAATAGTCCAAAATATTTGGCATGCAGCAAAAGCAGTTCTTTTTTTTTTTTAGTTGTTTTTTGTTTTGTTTTTTTTAAGATTTTATTTATTTATTCATTAGAGACAGAGAGAGAGGCAGAGGGAGAAGCAGGCTCCCAAGGAGCAGGGAGCCCGATGCGGGACTCGATCCCAGGACCCTGAGATCATGACCTGAGCCGAAGGCAGATGCTTGGCCATCTGAGCCACCCAGGCGCCCAGCAAAAGCAGTTCTAATAGGAAAGTAATACAGGCCTACCTCAAGAAGCAAGAAAATCTCAAACAACTAACACTTGAGGGAGCTAGAAAAAGCAGAACAGACAAAACCCAAAACCAGCAGAAGGAAGTAAATAATAAAGATTAGAGCAGAAATAAATGAAATAAAAACTAAGAAAACAATAGAACAAAGAAACCAGGAGCTGGTTCCTTGAAAAGATCAACAAAATCAATAAACCTGTAGCTGGACTCCTCAAAAGAAAAAAAAAAAAGGAGAAACTGTACTCTGATAAACAAAACCAGACATGAAAGAGGAGAAATAACAACAGACACCACAGAAATACAATTGTAAGAGAATATTATGAGAAACTATATGCCAACAAATCAGACAACCTAGAAGATAGGGATAGGTTCCCAGAAACTTATAAATTACCAAAACTGAAGCAGGAAGAAATAGAAAATTTGAGCGACCAATTACCAGCAATGAAACTGAATTAGTAATCAAAACACTCCCAATAAACAAAAGTCCAGGACCATATGGCTTCACAGGCAATACTCTGATACCAAAACCAGATAAATACACCACAAAAAAAAAAAAAAAAGAAAAATACAAGCCAATATCCTTGATGAACATAGATGCAAAAATCCTCAACAAAATACTAGCAAACCAAATCCAAAAATACATTTAAAAAATCATTCACCACAATCAAGCAGAATTTATTCCTGGGATGCAAGCATGGTTCGATATTCACAAATCAATGTGATATATCACATCAGTAACAAAAAGTATAAAAAACATATGATTATTTCAGTAGATGGAGAAAAAGCATTTGACAAAGTACAATATCCAATCATAAAAACCCTCAACAAAATAGGATTAAGGGGAACATACCTCAACATAATAAAAGGCCTTATATGGAAAACCTGTAGCTAACTCAATGGGGAAAAACAGAGCTTTTCCCCTACGGTGAGGAAAACGACAAGGATGTCCACTCGCACCACCCTTATTCACCATAGTACTGGAAGTCCTAGCCACAGCAATCAGACAACAACAACAAAAATAAAAGTCCTCCCATTACTAAGGAAGAAGTAAAACTTTCACTATTTGCAGATAACGTGATAGTATACATAGAAAAACTGTAAACACTCCACCAAAAAACTACTAGAACTTATACATTCAATAACATTGAAGGATATAAAACCAATGTGCAGAAATATGTTACATTTCTGTATTCCAGTAATGAAGCAACAGAAAGAGAAATTAAGAAAACAATCCCATTTACAATTGCACCAAAAATAATAAGATACCTAGGCATAAACTTAACAAAAGAGATGAAAGACTTCTACTCTGAAAACTATAAAACACTGCTGAAAGAAACCAAGGACAACACAATGAAATGGAAAGACATTCCATGCTCATGCATTGGAAGAATATTAAAATGTCTATACTACCCAAAGCAATCTACATATTTAATGCAATCCCTATCAAATTATCAACAGCATTTTTCACAGAACTAGAACAAACAATCCTAAAATTTGTATGGAACCACAAAAGACCTTGAATAGCCAAAGCAATCTTGAAAAAGAAAAACAAGGAGGGGAGGGGAAGGGAAATAAAAAATTAAAATAATTAAAGAGAAAAACAAAACTGGATGTATCACAATACCAGACTTAAACTTATATTACAAAACTGTAGGAATCAAAACCGTATGGTACTGGCACAAAAACAGACACATAGATCAATAGAACAGAATAGAAAACCCAAAAATAAACCCACAATTATATGGTCAATTAATCTTTGACAAAGGAGGCAAGAATATGCAATGGGAAAAAGACAGTCTCTTCAGCAAATGGTGTTAGGAAAACTGGACAGCTATACATAAAGGAATGAAATTGGACCACTTACTTAGACCATACACAAAAACTCACAATGGATCCATGATCTAACTGTGAGACCTAAAACTGTAAAAATCCTAGAAGAGAGGCAGTGATTTCTCTGACATTGGCCATAGCAACATTTTTCTAGATATGGCTTCTTAAGCAAGGGAAATAAAAACAAAAATAAACTATTGGGACTATATCAAAATAAAAAGTTTCTGCACAGTGAAGGAAACAATCAACAAAACTAAAAGGTAACCTATGGAATGGGAGAAGATATCTGCAAATGTCTTATCTGATAAAGGGTTAGTATCCAAAATATATAAAGAACTGATAGAACTCAACACCCAAAAAACAAATAATCCAATTAAAAAATGGCCAGAAGGCATGAATAGACATTTCTCCAAAGACGACATCCAGATGGCCAGCAGATACTTGACAAGATGCTCAACATCACTCATCATTAGGGAAATGCAAATCAAAATTACAATGAGCTATCACCTCACGCCTGTCAGAGTGACTAAAATCAAAAACAGGAAAAAAACAAGAGCTGCTGAGGATGTGGAGAGAAAAGAAACTCTCTTGCACCATTGATGGGAATGCAAACTGGTGCAGCCACTGTGAAAAACAGTATGGGGGTTTCTCAAAAAGTTAAAAATAGGGGCGCCTGGGTGGCTCAGTTGGTTAAGCGACTGCTTTCGGCTCAGGTCATGATCCTGGAGTCCCTGGATCGAGTCCCGCATCGGGCTCCCTGCTCGGCAAGGAGCCTGCTTCTCCCTCTGACCCTCCCCCCTCTCATGTGCTCTCTCTCTCTCATTCTCTGTCTCAAATAAATAAATAAAATCTTTAAAAAAAAAAAA
>NW_027766051.1:0-296 GCF_054177405.1 Leptonychotes weddellii
AGGATGCTGCACTTTTAAGAGAAGAAATATTTCCTTCTTGGGAAAAGATTTCTGATCAACTTTGGCTAAGGCTTAAGCAATGATTTATGGGTTTCAGTTGACCTATTTGTTATGGATCTAGGCAAAATGAGTTTTCTACTGGTAGGATGTCTCCTCTGATTATACTTTATCTTTGAAATGGGATCTAAGGATAGAAGAAAGAGAGACAATGAGAAACGTATTTTATTTTTCTTGGGAAATCTTGGGAGAAAGGCATTCTATACTGTATAGTCTGTCCCTCATTTCATGGGTATGTC
>NW_027766052.1:0-296 GCF_054177405.1 Leptonychotes weddellii
ACACTTTAAAAAAGCAACATTATACACATTGTCTAATTTTATCTATCTTCACAAAACTCGGTGAAAATAACCAGTACCATTATCCAAAATTCACAGAAAAAGAGACTACATTTTAAGAGGTAAAGTGACATGCCAAAGATCACCCTCCCTAGCTGGTTAGTATCACAACCAGGGCACAAACCCAAGTCTTCATGAAATCCAGCCTTCTCTTCATTAACCCACTGCTCAGAAAACACAGATAGGACAAAAATAGTTGTTTCGGGGAGTATTTCTGATTGGCTCTCGTGTATCTCTAA
>NW_027766053.1:0-296 GCF_054177405.1 Leptonychotes weddellii
AAAAAAAAATTTTGTAAGGAACAGGTAAAGCAGTATTTAGAGGGATATTTATAAACCTCAACGCATATGTCATAGTCATTAGTGCTGTTCACCAGAGACTTCTAGTGCTTTGGCATATGACAGACTGCTTCCTGGTCTCTTTTGGTTACATAGGGCCAATGAATTGTGAGCTAAAGTGGTTTGGTCACTTCCAGGAGGGAACATTTAATTTTTGGCATAAGACCATCCAGGGGTCTCTTTCTCTACTATTTATTGCAACTGTCGACACTTCAGGTATCAGCTGTTCCACTAGCTGG
>NW_027766054.1:0-296 GCF_054177405.1 Leptonychotes weddellii
ATGTGGACAAAGGAGAACCCTTTTGCACTATCAGTGGGAATGCAAACTGGTGTAGCCACTGTAGAAAACAGTATGGAGTTTCCTCAAAATTTAAAAATAGAACTACCCTATGATCCACCAAGTGCACTACTAAGTGTTTACCCAAAGAATAGAAAAATATGAATTTAAAGGGATACATGCACCCTGATGTTTATAGCAGCATTATGTACAATTGCCAAATTATGGAAATAGCCCAAGTGTCCATCAAGTGCTGAATGGATAAAGAAGTAGTGATTATATATACATATATATATATA
>NW_027766055.1:0-296 GCF_054177405.1 Leptonychotes weddellii
AGCAAAAGGGAACTAAATGGTTTGGTTTTAAGCACCCAGGTCAGCCATACACAAGTGCATTGTTAGTTGCAAATGGTACCTCTAGCTACTGTGAGCCAAAAAATGACATATTGAAGACTATTAGGAGGTCACAGAATCTCTAGGAGCCCAGTGTCAGGCGTGGAAGCTGCGGGAGCAGGAGGGAGCACAGTACAAGTTTTGCCGCGGGGAGGAGGAGCTGTTGTTGTGGACGCAGGGCCGGGTCCCTGGGTTCACCCAACAGTCTGTACCAGATCCCATGACTGGCCCTCCTCGGG
>NW_027766056.1:0-296 GCF_054177405.1 Leptonychotes weddellii
GTGACCCCAGTCCCGGTCTGAGGGCCTCACGGAGCCAGTCAGTGACCCCAGTCCCGGTCTGAGGGCCTCACGGAGCCAGTCAGTGACCCCAGTCCCGGTCCCAGGCCCCCAGACAGAGCAACTGCCCTTTCCTGGTTTTCTTAGTCAGACAAGGTCTCGCAAAACCTGAATGCCAGCAAGGGTAGCTGAGCTCATTGAGCCGGTTGACCAGGGCATTCACCTGCACTGTCACGTACCTGATCAGCGGCACTGAGAACTCTATCCTCTCAGGGATTGAGAGGTTCTAGAATGTTCCA
>NW_027766057.1:0-296 GCF_054177405.1 Leptonychotes weddellii
CATTGATTACACTCAATACCCAAGTGACTAAATCAGTGCCAACAAGTGCTTGGTGACCTTTTTCCTTAACCCTCTCCCTCCTTCCCTGGACAAGCTCTTTTTTTTTTTTTTTAAAGATTTTATTTATTTATTTGAGACAGAATGAGAGAGAGAGAGAGCACATGAGAGGGAGGAGGGTCAGAGGGAGAAGCAGACTCCCTGCCGAGCAGGGAGCCCGATGCGGGACTCGATCCCGGGACTCCAGGATCATGACCTGAGCCGAAGGCAGTCGCTTAACCAACTGAGCCACCCAGGCG
>NW_027766058.1:0-296 GCF_054177405.1 Leptonychotes weddellii
TCCCAGGACCCTGGGATCATGACCTGAGCCGAAGGCAGATGCCTAACCATCCGAGCCACCCAAGCACCCCGAAAAATGGTACTTTACTACCATGGTCTTTTTTTTTTTTTTTAAGATTTATTTATTTATTTGAGAGAGAGAGTGGGGGGAGGGGCAGAGGGCGAGAGAGAATCTCAAACAAATTTCGCACTGAGCTCCGAGCCGAACTTGGAGCTCAATCGCACCATCCTGAGATCATGACTTGAGCCAAAACTGAGAGTCAGGTGATTAACTGACTGAGCCACCCAGGTGCCCCA
>NW_027766059.1:0-296 GCF_054177405.1 Leptonychotes weddellii
GCAGGTATTTAATTGATGAATGTAACCACACGGGAGGAGATCCCTTAGGAAGGTGCCATCTGCCTGTGTTGAAGCTCATACATTCAAACATCTGCAAAAATCCCAGGTACGTGGTAGCTGCCTTGCAGTCTTTGAACCCGCCCAGGGGCCATACCTCAGTGTCAGGGCAATTGCTGGATCACTAATGAATAGCCTGAGCGCTTACTCCTTCCCCATTTTTCCTCTCTGAGGAGAGGGCATGCATGTCACCCAGTTTTGTCCTGCAGGACTGCTGGTGATTTGAAAAAGTGGACGAC
>NW_027766060.1:0-296 GCF_054177405.1 Leptonychotes weddellii
CAGGGAAATATATTGCCTGGTTTGACAGCAATGTCCCATCCAGAGAATAAATAAAGAAAAAAATAGCTTATCTTTTTTTTTTTTTTTTTAATTTTTCTTTTTTTTTTTTTTTAAGATTTTATTTATTTATTTGAGAGAGAGAGAATGAGAGACAGAGAGCATGAGAGGGAGGAGGGTCAGAGGGAGAAGCAGACTCCCCGCCGAGCAGGGAGCCCGATGTGGGACTCGATCCCGGGACTCCAGGATCATGACCTGAGCCGAAGGCAGTCGCTTAACCAACTGAGCCACCCAGGCGC
>NW_027766061.1:0-3953 GCF_054177405.1 Leptonychotes weddellii
ATCACTAAAAAATAGGAACAGATTCTTGGAATTAGAAGTTGGGTGCTTAAAGCCACAACCTGTTTCCTGTTTATACTCTTTTTTTTAATTTTTAAATTTTTTTATTTATTTGAGAGAGAGAGTGAGAAAGAGAGAGCACAAGAGGGGGTAGGGTCAGAGGGAGAAGCAGACTCCCCGCTGAGCAGGGAGCCCGATGCGGGACTCGATCCTGGGACTCCGGGATCATGACCCGAGCCGAAGGCAGTCACTTAACCAACTGGGCCACCCAGGCACCCTCCTGTTTATACTCTTACAATCTTTGAAGAGCTATTTTATATATCAGATCACCCTATAATTCAATAATATTTTAACGCTATAATAGTAAATTTTTGCTGACTCTGAGTTAAATATAACTTTTTATATAGCTATGTATTTCAAAAATTCAATACAGATTAAAGTACTTTTTGGATTTGATAAAATATGAGTTGATGTAGGTCCTTGTTAATGATTTGTTAATGATTAACCAAAGAAGTAATGATTTTGTAATACATTGAAAAATAAAACAAAGGAGACTAATTCAAAAGACACTAGAGGCAAGAATTTATCCTATTTTTAGGGCTTGTCCACAGTGTTGAGGGAGACAAAACAAGGTGTTCAGGTGGTGGTAACTAAAGGACGATCTATAGTCAAAAGGAGTGGTGGTGGTTGTTGTCATTGTCCTATGATTGATTGGTTTCTGAAAGAAGTTCTTTGTTTATTAGGGGAAAATAAACATTCAGAGAAGAGTGAACAGCTAGACTAGCTGGAGGTACAAAATAAACACTGAGAGGAGAAAATTGGAGTAAGGTCTATTATACCTGTAAGGGGATTATGTTAAGCTGAATATAGGTAGAAGATTAACCTTTGGAAGGCAAACTCTGAGATCAGAAAAGAGTAATAATTGAAGGAAATGTTTTAGAATAAGAATGAAAGTTGAGAGTTTTCATGCCTGTTATAACCTTGGGTTTTTCCTCCCACATGAAATAAAGGGAGATCATTTGTGGAGATAGAAGGGACAAAGATGAAGTTTGGGTTTGAAGGACTGACGATACTTCTAACAGGAATGTGTTTAGCAAAAATGTAAGGATTAATAAGCACCAAAACTTTGTGATTCATTCAACAAACTCTGTATGTAATGTAATGTCTGCTGTATGTCTGCCAGTCTTTTGGTATTGGGAATACATCATGAACAAAATAGGAGTAAATCTCTGCTCTCATGGAGCGTGAGCCCAAGCCCTACCTTCTCCTTGGAACAGTTAATGCCTAGAAATCTGATGAATAAGTAAGACTAGACATCCAGGGCTCTCTTTGAATGTAGGGCTTAGGAAAACTCTAGGAAAGAACTCATTCCAAAAGAAAAATGAAAAGGGCCCTCAATATTCTCCTGGTTAGTCATAAAAGACTTGGTATCCAAAGGTCAGGAAGATTCACATACATCAGTCAGAGGGAAGTCCATCCATCAGATTTGTTTCATGGCCTAACCCTGACTGCCTCCTTTGACTGAGTTCTCCTACTGACTGAGAGGGCCTGCAGCCCACCCACCCTTCAGCACATAAACTTGTTGTTGCATTTGAAACAGATTGGGAAATTGTTAGAAACTTTGAGAGAGGCAAGATCCTATAGGAATGTAGCAAGTGGGTATGAAGTTTATTTGTTTTCCAGTGCCTGAAATCAAGAGTGTCATGTAAAAACAAAAGTGGCATTTATGCAAATATACTTCTATTTTGGCAATTAGTATTCATATTTAAATCATATGAATAACTATAAGTAAAATTTAGCTTCACACTTATAAACAATGTTAATATCAGGGACAGAAAGACTGATAAAATTCTATTGCTAATTTGTGGACACATAATGAACTATAAGCAATGTATGTCTTCATTATAATTTAAGACCTGATATTTTCTTTTTTTTTTTTAGATTTTATTTACTTATTTGAGAGAGAGAGAGCTAGAGAGGGAGAGACAGAGCATGAGCAGGGGGAGGGTCAGAGAGAGAGGGAGAAGGACCCCGGAATCATAACCTGGGTGGAAGGCAGACCCTTAACCTACTGAGCCACCCAGGTACTCCTAAGACCTGACATTTTCAAGAATATACCTAAATTTCAAATATATGTTTGCAGGTATAGTTTTTACCATAAAAATATTAAATTTCATTGACTGTCAATTTGAGAAGTTTCTTCTCACCGATGCACTGAGGAAGTGGGGTCCACTTTCCACTAATACATGTAATTGACTTGTGTCCAATCATTGTAAATTCTTCTTTGCAATTGAACTCTACTGAATCTCCATGGCGATAGGGAGGGGCAGAAGACTCAGCAACAGAGCCATAATGAAGTTCAGGTATATCTCCACACGTACTCTCCACCTCTGTGAAAATTTCACAAAGATATATTTATTTACAAAATAGAATTTATTTGTTTATATGAATACAAAGAGCATTGATATATGTTTAAATATGAATATTTTTTATACATTACCAATACACATAGGCAAGTCTGTCCATTGTCCATCAACACATTGAATTTTATTAAAACCCTTCATCAGAAATCTAGTATTGCAAACATATTCTGCCAAATCATTGTGTTCATAGATTTCTTTGTCTGTTTCTTTAACTTCCCCATTGAGGAGTTGAGGAGGTGGAGTACACCGTTTTGTTTGCTCTACAAGAGAAATACTGTGTAAATAATGGTTAAATTATCTACTTTAACAACTTAAATATCCATAAAACAGAGTGTTAAAAAATTAATTTATATAATTTATAATATAATTTATTATAGCTTTCTTAAACAATGAAGAGCGAGTGGTGTTTATACCAGAATTATGTTTCCCAGTTCTATTACTTACACTGAACTAGTGTATTGGAAGTATATTTAAGCCCAGAAAATATGTTTAATAATCTAGATATCCTAAAGATGTATGCAAACCAATTAATAAATGTGGTTGTGTAAATTATAGCGATATTCATATTCCATGGAAACATTTTATTAAAACTGTTTGAAAAAATGCCGTTGTTTGAGGCAAGCATTTGATCAAGATGTTTTAACTTTGATTAAGCCATACATGTCATTGAATTGACTGTAAGTTGCTTGAATATTGTTTAGAATCTCAGTGAAACTTGAGATAAGGCCCATGCTATACAAAGTGTCCAATATTATTGGTGGAACTGTAGGCAAAAGGAAAAATAACAAAAGAGTGTGAGACATATATGTATCTATGAATACTTCCACTACATATTTCAAGAAACAATTGGGAGATTAATTGTTTACATAAGGAAGTCTGAGGCATCTACTAACCAACACATGTCCTGGCTTAATGCACTAGATTATAGACACATTCAAAGCCAACAGAAAATTAAGAGTGAAAAAAAAAAGGTTGATATCCTAATTCTTGTTTTAGCAATTATAAGATAGATATTCACCTTTACATGTTGGAAGACTAGGGGACCATCCAAAATGGTAACACTGAACTGAATCTGGTCCAACTCTTTTAAGTCTTTGTCTGCAGGAGAATTTCAACAGGTCTCCAACTCTATATTTGTCTTTTCTGGGCTCAGGAACTAAGTATTTTTCTATTTGGGGAACCTGGCATTCTATTTCTATAAAAAAAGTCAAATAATTTAGTGAGAATATATAATTAATCATCACCAAAGTAAATTTTATATATGTCTTGTAAAAATGAGGTCCTGGGTAATGCATATACAGAAGGGCATCAGATAAATCTTTCTCCTTAAAAAATATTACATATTAGATTTTACACACCTTCTAAATTCAGAGGGACTCAGAAATATTTCTTTAAATTTTTTATTGTTATGTTAATCACCATACATTACATCATTAGTTTTTGATGTAGTGTTCCATGATTCATTGTTTGTGTATAACACCCAGTGCTCCATGCACAGTGTGCCCTCTTTAATACCCATCACCAGGCTAACCC
>NW_027766062.1:0-296 GCF_054177405.1 Leptonychotes weddellii
AGTTTTTCAGGAAAACTTTCCAGTTTTGCTTGTTGTGAGGGTAGGATTTATACCTTCAAACTCTTTACACATCAGATTAGAAATTGGAAGTTGACTGTGGTTTGTTATACATGCTCTCTCTATTCTTCTTTTTTTTTTTGCATTTTTTTTATTATGTCATGTTAATCACCATACATTACATCATTAGTTTTTGATGAAGTGTTCCATGATTCATTGTTTGTGTATAACACCCAGTGCTCCATTCAATACATGCCCTCTTTAATACCCATCACCAGGCTAACCCATGCCCCCACTCG
>NW_027766063.1:0-296 GCF_054177405.1 Leptonychotes weddellii
ATTTCATGAACCCATTTAATTAGGTTGGTTATATTTTATTTTATTTATTATTTAATTTTAATTTTTTTAAGTTTACTTCTTTTTTTTTTTTTTTAACTTTTTTTTTTTTTAAAGATTTTATTTATTTATTTGAGAGAGAGAGAATGAGAGAGAGAGAACACATGAGAGGGGATAGGGTCAGAGGATGAAGCAGACCCCCTGCCGAGCAGGGAGCCCGATGCGGGACTCGATCCCGGGACTCCAGGATCATGACCTGAGCCGAAGGCAGTCGCTTAACCAACTGAGCCACCCAGGCG
>NW_027766064.1:0-296 GCF_054177405.1 Leptonychotes weddellii
AATGCAATTATCTTTAAGGATAATAAAAAATTGAGGTGATGTTACTCAACCACAGTGCTTGGAGTTGGAATAAAAATCTATTGGTGCTTGTTAATGTGCCAGTAGTGAAACCACTTTCTGTTGGAGAAAATCCAACTGCAAATATGTGCATAAAAACACATACATCACAGGGCAAAATTGCTCACAACAATTCAAGTCAAGTTATCTGTATTGGATATTCTAATCATGAAATACATTACAAAGACATCCTTGCAAAGAAAAAAAGTTATAACATTTTCTGGTTCGTTTTTATAGAA
>NW_027766065.1:0-296 GCF_054177405.1 Leptonychotes weddellii
GGAAGACAAACCCAAGAAATACTTCCACAAGATTTTACCCCCAATTTATAGATATTTGAGAAGTTCCTTTCTTCCCAAGGTCTCTAAAATATCCCAGTGTTCCTAGCCTGCCTGGGAGTGACCTTGCTTTCCTCCTTGAGGGCTGGGCTCCATAAGCCAGATACCAGACCACTTTTTCTGGGAAAGTTTTGCAAGAATTCGTTCCATAAAGTGTCTTAAAAGTGGCTGGTCTACCCCAGTTATAGGAGCATCATTCTTGGACATGACATTTTGGGCAGGTCTTTGGTTACATAACC
>NW_027766066.1:0-296 GCF_054177405.1 Leptonychotes weddellii
AGCCTGCTTAAGATTCTCTCTCTCCCTCTCCCTCTGCCTCCCACCTCTCTCGCATGCTCTCTCTCTCTCTCAAAAACAAACCAACAACAACAACAACAAAAAACAAACAAACCTTCCTTCAGATAATAGTTTTCTGGCCCTGAGTCATGGGCTGTCATGAATAAGTTCTGTGCATGATACTAGTACCAAGTTCACTAAGTCTTCCAATCACAAGGAAACAAGAAAATCAGGAGTTGTAGGTTGCTAACATCTCTATTCTATAAGCAAGCAACCCATTTTTAGTAACATATAGGACA
>NW_027766067.1:0-296 GCF_054177405.1 Leptonychotes weddellii
AGGATAATGAGATAATACATAGTCAGCACATACAATACCACAATTTTTTACATTAGCAGACGCCATCATGGTTATGCTGCATAATACAGAAGCTCCCGATACTATACTGCAGTGATTTGGACATTAGACTTTTATAGAAAAGGGCAATCAGAAAATGCTCAGACAACTTCTTCCTGAGCCTTAGCCACCTCCCCTTTTCAAGCAGTATAGCTCTCCAAAGGTAGTACTGCCCCTGAAACTTTCAAAGGGGATATGATGTGTACACATCCTATGTAAAATTGTGTGCTATGGGGAGA
>NW_027766068.1:0-296 GCF_054177405.1 Leptonychotes weddellii
TCTGCATGGATCACTGGGTGTTGTGCACGAACAATGTATCATGGAACACTTCATCTAGAACTAATGGTGTAATGTATGGGGATTAACATAAGAATAAAAATAAATAAATAAATAAATAAATAAATAAATAAATAAATAAATAAATAAAGGATCCTTGGAGCCCAAATTTAGACAGAAAGCAGGCTGGGAATGCTGCTCAGCCACCCTAGAGCGAATATTTTCTAATGCTTTCTTTGGATGTGTTCTAGGAGGAAAATGGAAAAGGAAGAATTTCTAAGGGCAGAATTAAGAGCCAA
>NW_027766069.1:0-296 GCF_054177405.1 Leptonychotes weddellii
CTCTACATAGAGTTAAAATGATCATGGCTACAAACAGACCAGATACACTGGATCCTGCTTTGCTTCGTCCAGGAAGATTAGATAGAAAAATACATACTGATTTACCAAACGAACAAGCAAGATTAGATATATTGCAAATCCATGCAGGTCCGATTACAAAGCATGGTGAAATAGATTATGAAGCAATTGTGAAGCTTTCGGATGGCTTTAATGGAGCAGACCTGAGAAATGTTTGTACTGAAACAGGTATGTTTGCAATTCGTGCTGATCATGATTTTGTAGTACAGGAAGACTTC
>NW_027766070.1:0-296 GCF_054177405.1 Leptonychotes weddellii
CTCTACATAGAGTTAAAATGATCATGGCTACAAACAGACCAGATACACTGGATCCTGCTTTGCTTCGTCCAGGAAGATTAGATAGAAAAATACATATTGATTTACCAAACGAACAAGCAAGATTAGATATATTGCAAATCCATGCAGGTCCGATTACAAAGCATGGTGAAATAGATTATGAAGCAATTGTGAAGCTTTCAGATGGCTTTAATGGAGCAGACCTGAGAAATGTTTGTACTGAAGCAGGTATGTTTGCAATTCGTGCTGATCATGATTTTGTAGTACAGGAAGACTTC
>NW_027766071.1:0-296 GCF_054177405.1 Leptonychotes weddellii
AATAGGCTCATACTATGTGCATTTTCTATGACTTTATTTAGTTTGCAATACAAGTTAGAAATTTTTCAATGAGCATAACTATACATTTACCTCAATCTTTTTTTTTTTTAAAGATTTTATTTATTTATTTGAGAGAGAGAGAATGAGAGACAGAGAGCATGAGAGGGAGGAGGGTCAGAGGGAGAAGCAGACTCCCTGCTGAGCAGGGAGCCTGATGCGGGACTCGATCCCGGGACTCCAGGATCATGACCTGAGCCGAAGGCAGTCGCTTAACCAACTGAGCCACCCAGGCGCCC
>NW_027766072.1:0-3953 GCF_054177405.1 Leptonychotes weddellii
ATTTATTTATTTATTTATTTATTTATTCATTTATTCATTTATTTAAGAGAGTGAGCAAGAGAGAGCACAAGCGGGGGTAGGAGCAGAGTGAGAAGCAGACTCCCGGCTGAGCAGGGAGGCTGCTGGCTGGCTGCTGGCTGGCTGCTGGCTGGCTGCGAGGCTGGCTTTGAGGCTGGCTTCGAGGCTGGATCCCAGGACCCTGGGATCATGACCTGAGTGGAAGGCAGACGCTTAATCCACTGAGCCACCCAGGCGACCCGGAGGATTTACTTATCTTTAATAGTATATTATCACCATAGGAGATCTGTTCTCTGAGAGTACATCAGACTTTTGTTAATGCTCTAGGATGGGGAAATTTGTTAAGAAATCCTGAAAAGTGAACAGGGACGTGTCAGTCACTTATTACTCAAATCACTTTTACAAATCACAATTCCAGGGGTGCCTGGGTGGCTCAGTCGGTTAAGGATCTGCCTTCGGTTCAGGTCATGATCCCAGGGACCCGGGATTGAGCCCCGCATTGCATGGGGCTCCTTGTTCAGCGGGAAGTCTGCTTGTTCTTCTCCCTCCCCCGGCTAGTGCACTCTCTCAAATAAATAAATAAAATTTAAAAAAAAATCACAAATCCATTTAAAATGTGAGTAATGATTTTCTAACTCATCAATTTGGTATTTTCAGTTTCCATTGCAATCCCAAGACACACCCAAACCCAACATGAAAGATGAGTACTTATTCTTAATTTTTACCTTGATGCCCCATTAAGTTTTTCTAGCCCTTCCTGGGTTGACCGTGCCCACACAGTTCTGACAAGTACCCTGGGTTGGAGGCCGTCTCCCTTTCACACTCAGCTCATGAGGTTAGACCCATGCATAGTTCCTTCCCCAGTGGAGAGCATGGTAGAAGTTCTGGGCACTTCACCTAGTGCCATGTCTCTCAGCATGGTTCCGACACTGAGGAGGAAAATGTCTAATGTTTGCTTTTTTTTTTTTAAAGATTTTATTTATTTGACAGAGAGAGACACAGCGAGAGAGGGAACACAAGCAGGGGGAGAGGGAGAAGCAAGCTTCCCGCGGAGCTGGGAGCCCGATGCGGGGCTCGATCCCAGGACCCTGGGATCATGACCTGAGCCGAAGGCAGGCGCTTAACGACTGAGCCACCCAGGCGCCCCTAATGTTTGCTTTATCCATTAGAGCAGAACCTCTGCGAAAGAAGAAAAAGGTAGATCCTAAAAAAGACCAAGCAGTAAAGGACCGGTTGAAAAAGAGGATCAGACGACTGGAGAAAGCTAGCCAGGAGCTAATTCCCATTGAAGATTTTATTACACCTGTGAGGCTCTTGGATAAAGCAAGGTAAGTGTTCTCTAGGGTCGAGGTTCTCAGGACAAAGAGTTCCATCACCTTCTGGTAGTTTTGTCTGCATTTCACACCTGTGACAGGAAAAGGTGAGTGGGCATGGGCAGACTAGGTCCCAGTCTGAGTCCTTTTCTCCTTGACTGTTTCTTGTGGGAGTTGGCAAAAGCATTCCTGGGTGATGCTCTTGAATGGCAGAAATGGGAAGGAAACTCAGAATAACTATTTGATAAGCTAGTTCGTATTGTTGCTTTTTTGTAAGATGAGTTTTAGCTGTGACTGATGACTTGGGCCTTGGGTCTGCAGCCCTTGTCCCATCTTGATGGTAGAAAACCCTTAGCCTCTAGCTTTATGGTACAAATGCTCATAGTTGGGATGTGTTGTGTACAGGCCTGGCAGGGTTGCTGCCTTGTAAAAAAGTGTGTACCATTTATAAAGTAGCATCTTGCCATACAGGTGGGACATGGTGGGTGGTTTTTTGGTATTCTAGGGCTGATCTGGGCTCTTAACTCCCTGGGACTTGGGCTTCCATTTTCATAACACCACTTTACATTTCCACAGTCACCTCTCACCAAAGGTAGTCTAGGCATGGGGTAGAGGAAGTGCTACCAGTCTTCTTAGAGCATCACTGTTTCTTATGTCCATGGAAAGCAAATGGCACTGGCTTCCAACATCAGTTGCAGCTGCTACCACATCAACATTCCATGCTTTAATTTATCCCTAACTTCCACGTTTTTCCCTAAGTCCCATCTATGTCTGGCAGTGGGGACGCTTGGGTCGTATGCAGTCACCCAGACTACCTGGCCAGTGAGGTCGGTGCTTCCCAGCTTCACACCTTTGGATTTGTGTGTTCCTAGACAGCGGCCTCACGTGGAGCTTCCCTTTGAGGAGAGTGAGCGGAGAGCTCTGCTCCTGAAGAAGTGGTCTCTGTACAAGCATCAAGAGCATGAGAAGGAGAGGGATGCCATCAGGTCCATGGTTGAGTCCCAGCAGGAAGCTCTGCAGGAGCTGCAACTCATGTCCCCAGAGCTACATGTGGAGGCCACCAAGCGGGACCCCAATCTGTTCCCCTTTGAAAGAGAAGGGCCAGATTACACGCCACCGATCTCCAACTACCAGCCCCCTGAAGGCAGATACCATGATATCACCAAGGTGTACACACAGGTGGAGTTTAAGAGGTAGAGCGGCAGGCACCTGTCTGCAGAACACACTGCCCTTTAGAACCAGAATGACCAGGGCTCAAGCTTGCTTGTCACAGAGTCAGGCATGCTGTGAATAAATAATGTTTAATCAAGTGTCTCTGTCTTAAGTTTGAGTCAGAATTAATTCACCTGAGGATTGATGGGGGTGAGAGATGCTGCCCTTGTACTGGGGAGAGAATGACCAAGACATCTACCGCTGCTCCCCAGTAAAAAGGAAGATTCCAGTTGTGTAGAGTAGACACCACCAGCAAGAGGCAGCTAAGTACCTCAAGGAGCAGAGGTGAAGGATGTGTGGCCTATGTGCTGTGTATTGTCTGCATACCTGTGCAGACAGGAGAGGCAGGGCCTTCCATTGGGCAAATGGAGCACGGGAGCTTCCTCACATCTTTGGCAGGGCCAGCTTTGGGTTTTAAGCTGGGGAGGGAGACTGAAGAGAGTGGAGGAAGCCTGGGACACACTACTTAAAGTTGCTGTGTTCCCTAGGAGGGCATAGCACCTGACTCTTATTCAAGTGTCAGTCTGGAATAGTAAATATATTAGTGTGCTGGGGCTGCGAGAACAAAGTACCACAGACTGAGGGCTTAAACAACAGCAATTTGTTTCTCATAGTTCTTGAGGCCAGAACTCCAAGATCAAGGTGTTGGCAGGATTGGTTTTTCCGCAAAGCTGCTCTCCTTTGCTTGCAGAGAGCCACCTTCTCCCTGGGTCCTCCTAGGGTCATCCCTCTGTACCTGTCTCGTAATAAGGATACTACTAGTCAGTGGATTAGGGCCCAGTATAATGACCTCATTTTAAATTAATTACCTCTTTAAGCACCCTATCTCTATAGTCACATTCAGAGGTATTAGGGGTTAGAGCTTCAACACAGGAATTTAGAGGGAGTGGGGAACAACACAATTCAGCCCATAACAGTGAAGGTCCAGTGAGCAAATACAGCCATTTCTCCTAGTGACTTGCATTGCTACCTCAGAAAGGGTTTGGGTTTTTCGCTGCCTTAGTGCAGATAAACCAGGGAAACATTTCATTTGAGGAAGAATTCAGATTGTTTTCCTGGTGTGTGGTTCACTTTTGGTTTAAAAACTTACTAGATAAACTTTTTTACTGGATAAAAATGCTGCCTAAGGATTCTAAGTTCTTTAACTCTACCTCTGAGACAAATACTGAATCTGGCCACTTTTCACCACCTCACTGCTATCTTGAGGTCCACACCATTGCCACATTTTGCCTGTTCCACTGCAGCAGCCAACTGATCTCTCCAGGTGGACACTCCCCCCAACCCCTGTAGCTCCTCTGCACAGCAACCAGAGGGTTCCATGAAGCACAAGCCAGGGCAGGCATTTGGCTGTTCACCACCCCTGATCACACCTTACAGACCCCCCTCCACCTTCTGCCCAACCTCCCTCCC
>NW_027766073.1:0-296 GCF_054177405.1 Leptonychotes weddellii
CAGAAGGAAAGAGATAGGAACAACTTATTTTCAGGTTCCAAGGCAGTTGAGTGGAGAAAGGATAGTCTTTCCAACAAATGGTGCTGGAACAACTGGACATCTGGATGTCCATATCCAACTGGATATGCAAAAAAGCAAACATCAATCCAAACCATATACAGAAATGAACTCAAATTGGTTCAAAGATCCAAATATAAAAACTAAAACTATAAGCGTCTCAAAGAAAACACAGGAGACCTTGTGTTGGGCAAGATTTCTTAAGATATGACACCATAAGGATAGCCTACAAAAAAAAA
>NW_027766074.1:0-296 GCF_054177405.1 Leptonychotes weddellii
CAACTGAGAAAGACATTTGTGACTTGGGGAAATGGGAATATGGTGGCATGTTAAAGGTGGGCTAAAATTATGATTCAGGAAATGTTCTTAGAGATTGCTGGTGAAATACAATCGGTGCAATTTTGCTTTTATGATTTCCACTAGAGGACTCCAGCAAAAAAGGGGGAGGACACAGAGGGCAATAAATGAAGCCAAGTGTGACAAAATGCTGATAACCATGGAATCTAGGTGATGGTGTATGGACATTCACTTTATGTACTCTTTTCTGTAACTTAATTTAAATAAAAAGAACAAAG
>NW_027766075.1:0-296 GCF_054177405.1 Leptonychotes weddellii
GGAGGGTTAACATAATTCTTTGGGCATCAAATTTGATTGAGTTTCCTGTTCACCAAGTCCATGAAACCCCAAAAATCTAGGCCCTGACTTGATCACCTTATTGGAGTGGACTTTGCATGCTTGTTTTTCGGTGATGAACCTGTCTTAGCCAAAGACGAGTGGCTGTGTGGTCTGAATGTGACCCCAGGTGAATGGAGTCATCAGGGCTACGGTCTCCAACCCCAAGGCCACGTCCAGTCTCCGTCTCCCACCCACACTTTGGGGAGCAGTACTTAGCCTCCGAGTAAGAACTTAGA
>NW_027766076.1:0-296 GCF_054177405.1 Leptonychotes weddellii
GAGGAGTAGGAGACCTGGATTTTGTCTGGTCCCAGGAATTCAGCTAGATAGGGTCAAACCATTCGGAACACCTACAAACTCAACAGGAGATCGAAGAAAAGAATAGCAGCAACTCTGAACAGAAAAGCGACCACTTTCTGGAAGGTAGGACATGCGGAGAAGTGAATCCGAGGCGATATTCCGGAGGATAGACGGCGGGGGAGGGGCCTCCGTCGGCCGCTTCTGGCAAGTGATAGAGCAGTGGAGCACAGAATCAGAACTTTTAGAAGTTGGCTCCGCTGAGGGACGTCGCTCCA
>NW_027766077.1:0-296 GCF_054177405.1 Leptonychotes weddellii
ACGAGGAGTGACATTTGGCAATGTCTGGAGACATTTTTGGTTGTCACAAAATGGGGTGTGAAGGTCGAGGTGCTGCTAGCCTCTAATCGGTAGAGGCCAAGAACGCCATTAAACATCCCCCACAGAGCAGGGCGGCCCCCCAACAAAGGAGTATCAGGCCCCAAATGTGAACAATGGTCAGGCTGAGAACACTGCTCTGCTCTATGCTCCTCTGAGTCCAAGTTAGTGTTAAGTACTGAGTGAACAGTACCAGAAGAGAGAAAGGAATTATCTTTGATAGAAGCTATCCTCAATTG
>NW_027766078.1:0-296 GCF_054177405.1 Leptonychotes weddellii
AATTTAAAACACCTGCATTGATAGAGGTCTGTCAAAGGGATCCAGGAGCCAATGGAAAGAACCCCCAGTGGTAAATCTGGAACAATTTAAGTCACAGAATAAGGTAGTATTGGATCCTGAACCCAAAGTACAAAATAAATACTGATGAGTCCATACTGATACAAATAATTGAATAAATACATGAATAGGAGAAATGAGGCAAATCTCCCTTGCAGAAAAATTCCAAATAATTTCTATCCATATTTCACCCTCAAGGAATAAAATCATACATCCTCACCCTGTAAGTGTAGGCTCTG
>NW_027766079.1:0-296 GCF_054177405.1 Leptonychotes weddellii
AATTTAAAACACCTGCATTGATAGAGGTCTGTCAAAGGGATCCAGGAGCCAATGGAAAGAACCCCCAGTGGTAAATCTGGAACAATTTAAGTCACAAAATAAGGTAGTATTGGATCCTGAACCCAAAGTACAAAATAAATACTGATGAGTCCATACTGATACAAATAATTGAATAAATACATGAATAGGAGAAATGAGGTAAATCTCCCTTGCAGAAAAATTCCAAATAATTTCTATCCATATTTCACCCTCAAGGAATAAAATCATACATCCTCACCCTGTAAGTGTAGGCTCTG
>NW_027766080.1:0-296 GCF_054177405.1 Leptonychotes weddellii
TCCCCAGACTCACCCATTCACTAAGCAAATCCTGACACTTGCCCTGAGGGTCAGCTGTTGAGGGGAGAAAGAGAGCGGCAGGGAAGAGTCTTCCAGACTCAGACAGAGTCAAGAAGCGAAGAAATGGCGAGGCACATGCAGGGCCAGCATTTCCAGAGGAGCAGGAGCAGAGAGGGAGGGAAGACTTGAACAATGGTGAAGGACCTTTGATGGGGGAAATGAACAAAAGAAGTGCACACGTATGATCTCCAGCGCACTTCACGGTTTTCTCCTGGGAAAATCTGTAGCCAACTGAA
>NW_027766081.1:0-296 GCF_054177405.1 Leptonychotes weddellii
ATCGGGCTCCTGGCTCGGCTGGGAGCCTGCCTCTCCCTCTGCCTCTCTCCCTGCTCATGCTATCTCTGTGTCTCAAATGAATAAATAAAATCTTAAAAAAATAAATAAATGTCAGCATTCGAGGTCACTGATGATGGCTTCAATAGCTTTTTTTTTAAAAAGATTTTATTTGAGAGAGCATGAGAGAGCACAAGTAGGGAGAGGGGCAGAGGGAGAAGCAGACTCCCCACTGAGCACACGGGGTTCAATCCCAGGACCCTGGGATCAGGACCTGAGCCGAAGGCAGACGCTTAACC
>NW_027766082.1:0-296 GCF_054177405.1 Leptonychotes weddellii
CCCCGCACGGTTGTAAGTGTTTCACACAGATTACCTCACTAAATCCTTCCCTCAACCCTGGGATAGAGGGACAGTGAACGGATCCAACTTACAGACGGGAGACTCAGCCCCAAGAGGTCATGGGCCCCACCCAAGGTCACGGAGGATGAGGCAGCCAGAAGATGGCAGAGCCCACCCTCCTTCCCTCCCCTCGGCTGTCCTGGGCATCCGTGACTGGGTCTCCCCATTGTGAAGGGTCTGGGGGTCGCACCAGACCTCTCAGGTCTCCAGTACTCTGAGATCCCGCCCCCAGCTCC
>NW_027766083.1:0-3953 GCF_054177405.1 Leptonychotes weddellii
GGGATTGGTTAGTCTGGTGATGGGTATTAAGGAGGGCACATACTGCATGGAGCACTGGGTGTTATACGAAAATAATGGATCGTGGATCACTACATCAAAAACTAATGACGTATTGTATGGTGACTAACATAATAAAATTAAAAACTGCAGAAAAAAAACATTTAAAGAAAACATTTAGGTCCCAACCTAAAAAAATAAAAATAAAAATAAATAAAATACTACTTGGTATTAAGGAGAGCATATGTTGGGATGAGCACTGGGTGTTATAGGGTGTTATACACAACTAATGAATCATTGAACACTACAACAAAAACTTATGATGTACTATGTGTTGTTTAACTAAACATAATGAAAAATTAAAAAAAAATACTACTTGGATTGAGGTACCTGGGTGGCTTAGTTGGTTAAGCATCCAACTCTTGATTTTGGCTCAGGTCAGGATCTCAGGGTCGTGGGATTGAACCCTGTGTTGGGCTCTGCACTCAGTGGGGAGTCTGCTTGGGATTTTCTCTGTCCCTCTTCCTCTGCCCCCCACTCAAATAAATAAAAAAATAAATCTTTTAAAAAATAATACTTAGATTGCTAGGCAGAGACTGGATTGGAAAAAGGCAAGAGGAGAAACAAAGAGACCAGTTCACTGATCACTGAGTCAATTTGTGAAAGATACAAAACAATTATAAAACATAATCTAAGACATCACAGGGAAAGCAGAACATGAGGTGCCTGGGAAGGTCCACTATTGCACATACCAACTTCTGGGAAAAAAGAAATTTAAAAACTCTGAAGTTCTGTCAGCCTAATAAGAATAAGAAAAGGGTGGTACTCATAGAGCCAGGGAAGCTGTCATGAGGAAGAAGGATCTAGGTTGAACCTTGAAATATGGGAAGGATGAAGAGAAGTTCTGGAAAGGGCTGGTGAGGGAGAGAGAGTAGCTTGGCTGGGGTAGAGGTCATGAGTCTGCTAAGTGTGCAAACAGTGCCCCGTTGAAATCTCCGCAAACCCCAGTAGATTCAAAGCTAAAACAACTTAAGTGTTTGCTTTTCAGAGATGTTATTCAATAATATTCAAGGCTGATTTTCAATCTACTTTTGGAGGAAGGGATGTGCCCAGCACATCTGGCACTGGTCCATGAAGCAGGACAAGAATCTGTGAAGGGAGGTATTATTAATATGACAAAAGTGGAAATTTTGTTAAAAATTATTTTCCTGGAATCCTCTCCACATTGTTCTGTTCCTCATTAACTGGTTTCTTGGGCATCTCTGGGCACAGACCTACATGACTTCCACTTAACCCTAGGGAATGGTCTTACTAAACTGGAGAAACTGCCCTTTCTTTTGATTTTTAATCCTAGGGCTCCAGGAATCCCTCAGGTTTCTATAACTTGGGGAAATTCTGTGAGTCATATTCATTATTCTTGCTCTTGTTCTCATTCTCACTCTTTCTTCCCTCTGAATATTAGCATTTTCTGGACTACTTTAGTTTTTTGTTGTTTTTTTTTAATACCCTGCCTGTTCTTCCAAAGGTTATTCAGTACATGTTCCAGCTGTTGATCTCCCACTCAGGACCTATTGCAGGTACAGAGAGTATCCTGGGCCATTCCTGTTTCTGAGGCTCCCAGTATAGTGTATGCTTACCCAACATCAGCTTCTCCTTTCTTCTCTTAACAAAACTCCGAACATCTAAATGTACACCCCACCTCTCCTTACTGATACCTTCAGGAGGCAAGCCCTAATAATTCTGAACCTTTCAGGATTTGGAATTTCTCTGAGGATTGTTACTAGTTGAAGATGACTAATGATCTTAAAATGGCCCAGTTAGATTGAAGAGAAGGTCTTATATTCCATGGTTGGGAGAGAGGTTTTCCTTTCTCTCCTGAGAGACAAAACCAGAAAAGAATGTATCCTCAATCACCACAACAGCCATCTTGTTTCATTAGGGGTAAGCCTTATGATGAAGCTGACACTAGGCATGGTAGAAGTTAACCAGAGATGGAAGAAACCTGGGTCCTTGGTGACATCCTGAATCAATCAGCCTGAAGCCCGTTTTACCTATTTCTTCTCTTTCTGCTATCATGTGAGATCATAAATTTCCTTAATATTTAAGCAAGCTTTAGTCAATTATTCTGTACATACAGCTGATATTCCCTACCCAAAATAATTAAAAATATTAGAGAATTTTCCATTTCTTTCTATTCAGGACTACTCTACTATTTATAATGGCCGGATAGGTTTCCAAAGTATTAATGCATCTTATGTATTTATCTTTCCCTTATTTATAAGTATTAAGGTCATATCCAGTTTTTTTGGCTTTTCAAAAATGTTAAAATAAACATCCTGCTATTGCATATACAATTGACCCTTGAACAACATTGATTTGGATTGTGTGGGTTCACTTATAGATGGATTTTTTGCAGTACAGTACTGTAAATCTATCTTTCTCTTCCTTATGATTTTCTTTTTTTAAGAGATTTTATTTATTTATTTATTTGAGAGAGAGAGAGAGAGCACAAGCTGGGGGCAGGGAGAAGCATGATCCCCGCTGAGCAGGGAACCCAACGTGGAACTCAATCCCAGGAATCCAGGATCATGTCCCGAGCTGAAGGCAGATGCCTAGCCAACTGAGCCCCCCAGGTGTCCTTCCTTATGATTTTCTTAATAACATTTTCTTTTCTCTAGCTTACTATATTGTAAGAATACTATATATAAATATAAAATATATTTTATACTAATATATATTATATTATATATCTATATAGCATACAGAATATGTGTTAATTGACTTTATGTTTTTGGTAAGACTTCCAGTCAACAGTAGGCTATTAGAAATTAGGTTTTTGGAAGTCAAAAGTTATATGTGGAATTTTGACTATGCAGGGTGTCAGCGCCCCTAACCCCTGCATTTTTCAATGGTCATCTCTATTTACATGCTTGCACATTTGGATGTTTTCACAGCTCAGATACAGATCATTTGTATGATTTCTCACCTGGAATGTAGTCAACAGCATAGAATTTCTGATTAAAGACTATAGAACTGTTTTAAGACTTTTGATACATATTTTCAAACTATCTTTCAGAAAAGTTGAACCAGTTCTCATTCTCACCACTACTGTATGAAACTGCCCATGCTCTTTTTATGTTTTCACTGTATGAAAGAACCCTTACTTCTAGGTATAAATCACTAATAATGGCATGGATTCAAAAGCCACACTGTGTTCAAATTCCAGCTCCACAACTTAATAGTCACATGGCTTTGGGTATGTGGTTCATTCTCTTTAACTTTATATGAAATGGTCTGACAACAGTATCTGCATGCAACTTATGTGGTTAGGGAAATTGAATAAGGCATGCAAAATATTTAGATTATAATGGTCAATAAATATTGGCTGTTATTAAAATTATTTACCAACTTGTTACTTGAAAATATTTGTTACTTTGAAATATTTCCTGTGTTTGCCCTTCCCTGATTGATTTAAACCAATTTACTATACAGTTATAATATTAACTTTTTGTCTTTCTTTTTTTCTTTCTTATTTTTTTATTCCTTCCAATTGTTCACCTGAATTTCTTTCTTTTTCTTTCTTTCTTTCTTTCTTTCTTTCTTTCTTTCTTTCTTTCTTTCTTCCTTTATTTTCCTTTCTTCCTTTCTTTTTCTTTCTTTCTTTCTTTCTTTCTTTCTTTCTTTCTTTCTTTCTTTCTTTCTTTCTTCTTTTTCTTTCTTTCTTCTTTCTTATTTTTTGATGTAGTGTTCCATGATTCATTGTTTGTGTGTAACACCGAGTGCTCCATTCAATATGTGCCCTCTTTAATGCCCATCACCAGGCTAACACATCCCTCCACCCCCCTCCCCTCTAGAACCCTCAGTTTGTTTCTCAGAGTCCATAGTCTCTCGTGGTTAGTCTCCCCCTCCAATTTCCCCCCCTTCATTTTTCCCTTCCTACTATCTTTTTTTTTTTT
>NW_027766084.1:0-296 GCF_054177405.1 Leptonychotes weddellii
ACATACATACTTAAATAATTAGGTGAACGATTTTGAAATGCTTATGGATCAGTTGAATTGTATTAGTGGATCTTCCCAAAGAACATTGACATAGGTGTAGGAATGAAAAGAAAGAAAACACAAAGCATGTTGAGAGGACAATGAGTAAATTAAATTAGAGAGTTAATTACGTGTAGGGAATAAGGAGGAGAATATCGGAAAGCAGGATGTAGGGTGAAAATGATGAGACCGGATTGCCAAATGAATATTTGGGGGATTATTCTTCAAAACATGAAAAATAATTAGAAGTTTTCAAA
>NW_027766085.1:0-296 GCF_054177405.1 Leptonychotes weddellii
CGCCTGGGTGGCTCAGTTGGTTAAGCGACTGCCTTCGGCTCAGGTCATGATCCTGGAGTCCCGGGATCGAGTCCCACATCGGGCTCCCTGCTCGGCGGGGAGTCTGCTTCTCCCTCTGACCCTCCTCCCTCTCATGCTCTCTGTCTCTCATTCTCTCTCTCTCAAATAAATAAATAAAATCTTTAAAAAAAAAAATTAAAAGTCTAAGAATACTAAATAAAAATAACCACTAGAACAAAAGTAAAAGCTTTTCTAAGTACCACAAGTACATAAAAATAAAAACAAATTCCTTAGCC
>NW_027766086.1:0-296 GCF_054177405.1 Leptonychotes weddellii
CTTGTCTAGTAATTTTTCTACTCTACACTCTTGTCATAAAGAAAATTGAGTGGTTTCATTTTTCTTTCTTTTATCCACTGGCCACTAAAATAAATCTTTTTTTTTTTCTTTTCAAAGTTTTTGTTTATTTATTCATTTAAGTAATTTCTACACGTGGTATGGGGCTTGAACTCACAACCCCGAGATCAAGAGTCACACGCTCCTCTGATTGAACCAGCCAGGAGCCCCCAAAAGAAATCATTCTTAAGGCCATCATCACATGTCTACTTTTGAAAATTCAAAGAAACAACTGTTTC
>NW_027766087.1:0-296 GCF_054177405.1 Leptonychotes weddellii
ATCAGCAAATTAGACAACATAGCATATGATCTGCGAGATGGAAATAATGTCGGACTTCCAGTGTGTGGGAGAGGGTCCGTTCTGGGTGGGCTAACCTAGGGAACTAGGCTCTATGTCACCTTTGGAAGGAGTTGAAGAATTACTTAATTCATAAGTAAAATGGACCAAGGGGCATAGTGAAAACAGTCATGATCATTCACGATACAAATGTTTATTGAGCATCTCTTATGTGCAAGCTTTTGCCTGGATGCAAAAATGAATTAAATATGTAGCCTGTCTTCCAAGTTTGTTGTCCC
>NW_027766088.1:0-296 GCF_054177405.1 Leptonychotes weddellii
AAGAACTGATGACATTGTATGTTGTTTTCTTCATAAGAGCCCACTGTGTGTTGGGAAAGAGGGGAGAGAACTCTCATTTTAGGAACATTTGTGCAATTCCTGAATAACTGATTTGTTTACATGCCTACAAACATAGTCATTTATCTTAGTTCCTTCTTCATGATGTCCACCAGAAAGTTAAAATCAAATCAAATTATTCGCCTATTTATAAGACACATATGAATTTTTAGTTTTGGGGTTTTTTTTTAAGAGAGAGAGAGAAAGAGAAGGAGAGAGATGGGGGTGGGAACAGAGGG
>NW_027766089.1:0-296 GCF_054177405.1 Leptonychotes weddellii
AAGAACTGATGACATTGTATGTTGTTTTCTTCATAAGAGCCCACTGTGTGTTGGGAAAGAGGGGAGAGAACTCTCATTTTAGGAACATTTGTGCAACTCCTGAATAACTGATTTGTTTACATGCCTACAAACATAGTCATTTATCTTAGTTCCTTCTTCATGATGTCCACCAGAAAGTTAAAATCAAATCAAATTATTCACCTATTTATAAGACACATATGAATTTTTAGTTTTGGGGTTTTTTTTTAAGAGAGAGAGAGAAAGAGAAGGAGAGAGATGGGGGTGGGAACAGAGGG
>NW_027766090.1:0-296 GCF_054177405.1 Leptonychotes weddellii
AGGAGATTTTGTCTTTATTCAACTATGTGTTTACATACATATGGACTCATGGATATTTATTTTATATTTTGGGTAATAATTCAATACAACTTTGTTTTGTTGCTCAAATGGTTCCAGCCTTGGCCATTGGGAGCTCTTGGCTCCTGTGTTTTGAGCACTTCCTAACTTTCTGACACTGTAAGATGCTCCAGGCTTATCTCGTGTATTTCCAGCTCCAGCACGCTGGCCTGGTTTCTTCTATTAGAAAATGATACTAGAAACCAGCATCTGAGCCTTCCGTGTACTTTTTTGCTACT
>NW_027766091.1:0-296 GCF_054177405.1 Leptonychotes weddellii
AGGAGATTTTGTCTTTATTCAACTATGTGTTTACATACATATGGACTCATGGATATTTATTTTATATTTTGGGTAATAATTCAATACAACTTTGTTCTGTTGCTCAAATGGTTCCAGCCTTGGCCATTGGGAGCTCTTGGCTCCTGTGTTTTGAGCACTTCCTAACTTTCTGACACTGTAAGATGCTCCAGGCTTATCTTGTGTATTTCCAGCTCCAGCACGCTGGCCTGGTTTCTTCTATTAGAAAATGATACTAGAAACCAGCATCTGAACCTTCCGTGTACTTTTTTGCTACT
>NW_027766092.1:0-296 GCF_054177405.1 Leptonychotes weddellii
CCACCCCACCCCCCACTCCAGCAACCCTCAGTTTGTTTCCTGCGATTAAGAATTCCTCATATCAGTGAGATCATATGATACATGTCAGAAAGGATACCTTAGAGCAGTGCTTCTCAAACTTCAATAGTCAAACTGATCACCTGAGGATCTTGCTAAAACTGAGATTCTACAGTAGTGGAGGGGTGGGTTGAGATCCTGGCGTTCTAACAAATACCCAGGTGATGCTAAAGCTGCTGGTCCATCCACTGCATTGGGAGTAATAGGACTTTAATTCAGTTATACGGAAACGCCTTCAG
>NW_027766093.1:0-296 GCF_054177405.1 Leptonychotes weddellii
CCCCATCCCTCCCACCCCACCCCCCGCTCCAGCAAACCTCAGTTTGTTTCCTGCGATTAAGAATTCCTCATATCAGTGAGAGACCTGGTTTCTAAGATTTCAGTCCAGGCACAATGGGACCAGTTTGTGCTACTGAGTTCATTATTCTGAGAGATAGATGGGAGTGATGAGAACTAGGGAAGGAGGAGGTGGCCTGGGAGGGCAGCTTTGGAAGCTGACTTCTCCACCCATATACAATCCCTTCCTTGCTGTACAAAACTAAGATTTTGATTGCTTGAATGTGTGGCTCTTGCTTC
>NW_027766094.1:0-3952 GCF_054177405.1 Leptonychotes weddellii
CCCCCCCCCCCCCCCCCCCCCCGCTGAGCAAGGAGCCCGACGCAGGGCTTGATCCCAGAACCCCGGGATCATGACCCGAGGTGAAGTCAGATGTTTCACTGACCAAGCCACCCAGGTGCCCCTATTTTGAACTTTTTGAGGAACCTCCATACTGTTCTCCAGAGTGGCTGCACCAGCTTGCATTCCCACAAACAGCGTAGGAGGGTTCCCCTTTCTCCACATCTTCACCAACATCTGTCATTTCCTGACTTGTTCATTTTAGCCATTCTGACTGGTGTGAAGTGGTATCTCATTGTGGTTTAGATTTGGATTTCCCTGATGCCGAGTGATGTGGAGCAGTTTTTCATGTGTCTGTTGGCCATTTGTATGTCTTCTTTGCAGAAATGTCTGTTCATGTCTTCTGCCCATTTCTTGATTGGACTATGTGCTCTTCGGGTGTTGAGTTTGATGAGTTCTTTATAGATTTTGGATACTAGCCCTTTCCTGATGAGACATTTGCAAATACCTTCTCCCATTTTGTCGGTTGTCTTTTGGTTTTGTTGACCATTTCCTTTGCTGTGCAAAAGCTTTTTATCTTGCTCAAGTCCCAATAGTTCATTTTTGCCTTTGTTCCCCTTGCCTTTGGAGACGTGTCTAGCAAGAAGTTGCTGCGGCTGAGGTCACAGAGGTTGGTGCCTGTGTTCTCCTCTAGGATTTTGATGGATTCCTGTCTCACATTGAGGTCTTTCATTCATTTTGAGTCTATTTTTGTGTGTGGTGTAAGGAAATGGTCCAGTTTCATTCTTCTGCATGTGGCTGTCCAATTTTCCCAACACCATTTGTTGAAGATGTCTTGATTTTCCATTGGACATTCTTCGCTGCTTTGTCGAAGATTAGTTGACCATAGAGTTGAGGGTCCATTTCTGGGTTCTCTATTCTGTTCCATTGATCTATGTGTCTTTTGGGCCAGTACCATACTGTCTTGATGATGACAGCTTTGTAATAGAGCTTGAAGTCCAGAATTGTGATGCCACCAGCTCTGCTTTTCTTTTTCAACATTCCTTTGGCTATTTGGGGTCCTTTCTGGTTCCATACAAATTTTAGGATTATGTGTTCCAGCTCTGTGAAAAAGTTGATGGTATTTTGGTAAGGATTGCATTGAATGTGTAGAATGCTCTAGGTAGCATTCTACCTACACTTTAACAATATTTTAACAATATTTGTTCTTCCAATCCATGAGCATGGAACATTTTTCCATTTCTTTGTATCTTCCTCAATTTCTTTCATGAGTGTTCTACAGTTCTCTGAGAAAAGATCCTTTGCCTCTTTGGTTAGGTTTATTCCTAGCTATCTATCAAGAGCATTTCTGGTTGCCCAAACTGGGAAATGATATTGACACCCACTGGTAGAGGCCAGGGATGCGCCACACAAACTACAAAGCACAGGACAGTCCTCCACAACAAAGAATTATCTGGTCCAAAATGGTACCGGTGCTGAGGGTGAGAAACCTTGATCTAACAGGTTTGGGTTGCTGTGAGGACATAACCTGCAAAGCACAAACCTACAAGGCGTTGGAAAGTCTCCTACCTTTTGTCCATATGAAGTAAGTACATGGCAGAGGGGCATGAGGGGCATGAGCTATGACGTGTGGATCCACTGAATTTATGGATTTCAGCAACAGTTCCAGAACCCATCAGCATTGGGTGGGAATTCTAGATCCCTCACAAACCTAAAGTTCCTAAGAAATAGGATCAATTCTGCGTATCAATATTTGGCATCATGAATGAAGATGCTAAATAGATAAACCTCAAAGAACAACAAAAAAAATATTGCCTGGATATAACCATTAACTCTAAGATACGATTCAAGACTTTGTTCAAGGGGCGCCTGGGTGGCTCAGTTGGTTAAGCGACTGCCTTTGGCTCAGGTCATGATCCCGGAGTCCTGGGATCGAATCCCACATCAGGCTCCCAAGTCGGCGGGGAGACTGCTTCTCCCTTTGACCCTCTCCCCTCTCATGCTGTTTCTCTCTCTCTCTCTCAAATAAATAAAGTCTTAAAAAAAAAAAAAAAAGACTGTTCAAAAGGTATGTTGCATATCACAAGGACACCAAGGAGTGTTATTCCCCAAATCCCCTTTTATTGTGCAAGTGGCAGTCAGAGAGTCCTTACAATGTGCCAGGGACTGTGCTAAGTGCTTTAGATAAATCCTCAGTCCTTACAACAGTCCTCTGGGGTAGTCAGATTTTACAGACAAGATAATAAAATACTCTGTCATTTTAAATATGAGAAAGTAGACTCAGAGGGGTTAAGTAATCTTTCTAGTAAATGCTGTTAGACAATTTACTAAACTGCTTCATTTGTGTAACACTTTATCTGCATACATACACACACACACATTATGTATATATATAGCAGGTTGAGTTTTGCAAGACCCTAAGGGAAAAGGAGGTCTACTAAGTTAAAAAGGCAAACAAGGCTAGGATGGGTTATATTTATAAAATGCAAAAGAAAAAAACAAATACGTCATAGTTTAAACAATAAACAATAAGCTGGGGCACCTGGCTGGCTCAGTCAGAAGAGCATGTGACTCGATCTCAGGGTTACAAGTTTGAGTGCCACGCTGGGTGTAGAGATTACTTAAATAAAATAAAAAACTTAAAAACAAAACAAAACAACAAGCTTACAAATTATTCATCTATTTTAAGGAGAAAAGTTAATGGATACATATTATATTCCATTTTAAAATGAAAATATTTGAAAAAAAACTTTAATCTGTGATTAAGGGCTAATCTCTTTATTTTTCTTCCTGTTTTTTTTTTAAGATTTTATTTTTAAGTAATCTCTATATCCAATGTGGAGCTTGAACCCACAACCCCGAGATCAAGCGTTGCATGCTCCACCAACTGAGCCAGTCAGGCGCCCCAGGGCTAATCCCTTTAATACATCAAGAGCACTTACAAATTATTAAGAAAAAGATAAATAGGGGCGCCTGGGTGGCTCAGCTGGTTAGGCATCTGCCTTCAGCTCAGATCGTGATCCCGGGGTCCTGGGATGGAGCCCCACTTTGGACTCCCTGCTCAGTGGGAAGCCTGCTTCTCCCTCTCCCTCTGCCTGCTGCTCCCCCTGCTTGTGCTCTCTTATCCTTTTTTTTTTTTTAAGTAAACTCTACCCCCAGTGTAGGTCAAATAAATATTTTAAAAATAAATAAATAAATAAATAAATAAATAATCCAGGGACATCTGGGTGGCTCAGTCGGTTAAACCTATGCCTTCAGCTCAGGTCATGATCTCAGGGTTGTGAGACTGAGCCCCACATCTAATTGGGAGTCTCTTTCTCCTCTCCCTTTGCCCTTCCCCCCACTCTGGTGCATGCTCGCTCTCTCTCAAATAAGTAAAATCTTTTTTTTTTTTAAGATTTTATTTATTTGAGAGAGAGAGCACAAGCAGGGGGAGCAGCAGGCAGAGGGAAAGGGAGAAGCAGGCTCCCCACTGAGCAGAGAGCCCAACATGCGGCTCTATCCCAGGACCCTGGGATCATGACCCGAGCTGAAGGCAGCCGCTTAACCGACTGAGCCACCCAGGTGCCACAAATAAAATCTTTAAAAAAATAATTAAAGTCATATATGCCAAATCAACATCATACTCAACAGTGAAAAGCTGAAAGCTTTTTCTCTAAGATCAGGAACAAGACAGAAATGTCCACTCCTGCCACTTCTATTCAACATAGTACTGGAAGTCCCAGCAATCAGAAAAGAAAAAGGAAGACATTCAAGCAGAAACAGAAGAAACTCGAAGAGGAGCTAAAAATGAAGGCCATGGGGAAAGGCCCCCGGGCCACAAGTGGAATTAGGAAATGTGGCAAAAGGGGGGCGCCTGGGTGGCTCAGTCATTAAGCATCTGCCTTTGGCTCAGGTCATGATCCCAGGGTCCTGGGATTGAGCCCCACACTGGGCTCCCTGCTCTGCAGGAAGC
>NW_027766095.1:0-296 GCF_054177405.1 Leptonychotes weddellii
ACTCCCCCTGCTTGTGTTCCCTCTCTTGCTGTGTTTCTCTCTCTGTCAAATAAATAAATAAAATCTCAAAAAAAAAAAAAAAAAGGAATGCAGCTAAGTATTCCAACAAGAAATGGCCCCACTTGATAATTTACTTTCACAATGTATCAATGATGGTAAAACATTAATTGAAGAAAAAGGAGGGACATAATTTTGAATCTCTCTGTGGTCTCTCAGTTGTCTCTCTGATAAGGTCTGTAGGATTTATTGTTTTCTGTGCAGTTATTTTTAATTTCTGAGCCATACCAGAAATCAGA
>NW_027766096.1:0-296 GCF_054177405.1 Leptonychotes weddellii
CCACCCAGGCACCCGACCTTGGTGCATTTTAAAGTAACTTGTGAACATCGGTGCACTTCTCTCATGAACACTTTGGCCATTTTTTTACTCTTATGGCAAAAGCAATTTGGGCAGAATTAAGTGCTATTTTTTCTTCTCTCAGTTGTTCCTGTTTTGTATATTGAACCATTACCATAGAAGTTATGATAATAATTAACATTTTTAAAAAAGATTTTATTTATTTATTTGACAGAGAGCGAGAACGCACAAGCAGGGGGAGCGGCAGAGGGAGAGGGAGGAGCAGACTCCCCATGGAG
>NW_027766097.1:0-296 GCF_054177405.1 Leptonychotes weddellii
CAAAAGGCGAGTGCCCGCCCTAGCAGTAACAGCTCCAACGCTTTATATGGGCTCTCACATTAAGCTTTAAAAGACTCCATGAAGTGGGTACTTAGTACATGATTCCATTTTGCAGATGAGAAAACTAAGGCCTAGAGAGGTTAAATAATTTGGCTCAGATGATATTATAAGTGGCAGAGCCTGAGATTCAGACCCAGGGGTCTGGCTCCAAAGCACATGCTCTTAGGCACTACTCGACCCTGCCTCCTGTTGATCTGCATGGTGCTTTATGAATTCGTGACCGACAAGCGGGTCAG
>NW_027766098.1:0-296 GCF_054177405.1 Leptonychotes weddellii
AATGCCAAACTAAGGAATAAGTTTGAAGGAATTGTGTCTTCATTTAATCTGGATAAGAGAAGATTTCACACAATAAAATGTCTAAAAAGACTTGTTAGTTGTCATGGTTCCAAAAAGGGATTTTTAAATATGACTAAAAGCTTTGGGGAAACAGATTTTGACCTGATACACACACATACACACACACACACACACACACACACACACCAAAAATGATTTTTCATTAAAAACAAATACTTTATTGAAAATAGAGCTACCATATGATCCAGCAATTGCACTACTGGGTATTTACCCCA
>NW_027766099.1:0-296 GCF_054177405.1 Leptonychotes weddellii
AATCAGTGTCTTTCCAATAGATCCTTCCTTCTAGGATCCCTCCTATCCAAGTCTAGGATATTTCCCTGCAGACTTCACCAGGCTATTGTGGTGATTGATTATAAATTATAAACATATGCATTCAGTTTTCTCTCCCAGAGTCCTCGTATCATTGAACCTGGAAGTAGGGTGGGTGCCCCCCTTCCGAAGTTAGTCGGAATACATTTATCCTGCCTGCTAGAAAAAATAATCTAATATATGCTTTTTTCCTTTAAAATTTTTAACTGAGGTGAAAGTCACGTAACGTAAAATTAAAG
>NW_027766100.1:0-296 GCF_054177405.1 Leptonychotes weddellii
AATCAGTGTCTTTCCAATAGATCCTTCCTTCTAGGATCCCTCCTATCCAAGTCTAGGATATTTCCCTGCAGACTTCACCAGGCTATTGTGGTGATTAATTATAAATTATAAACATATGCATTCAGTTTTCTCTCCCAGAGTCCTCGTATCATTGAACCTGGAAGTAGGGTGGGTGCCCCCCTTCCGAAGTTAGTCGGAACACATTTATCCTGCCTGCTAGAAAAAATAATCTAATATATGCTTTTTTCCTTTAAAATTTTTAACTGAGGTGAAAGTCACGTAACGTAAAATTAAAG
>NW_027766101.1:0-296 GCF_054177405.1 Leptonychotes weddellii
AAAAGTGCTCTGTTCAGGAAAATTCAGTGTGTTGAATGATGGGCACCAGCCTAAAGGAAAGAGGAACAAAACATGCCCACATGCACGTCTCTGCCCATACACACACAAGCTGGTCCCCCACATGTTGGGAGCCAGGCCTGCGCTTTACTTCCATGGCTGCTTCCTTCTTTGGGGTTTTTCTCTTCTCAGAGTCAGACTTTGTGACTGTGGATTCATGGAGGGAAGACTAGTGTGAATTCCAAAAAAATGAATTATAGTATTTCCATTCAAAAGTCATTTTGTCGCTTTCAAGGAAC
>NW_027766102.1:0-296 GCF_054177405.1 Leptonychotes weddellii
CAGTTTTCAGTGTTGGTTCTTCTGTTGGGTGCATCCCTGCTGGGGTCGTCTGACTACAACCTCTGCCAAGCAACCTTGATCATAGTTTTCTCCTCCAGCAGGTGTAACCTTTAGTCCCTAGGCTTCCAGGTTTCCCTTCTGTACTGGTCACTTTGTCCTCCAGGCCATTCAAGATGGCTTGAGATTGGTTCTTTTCCACATAGCCCACATCTGGCTTGCAGAAAATCATGAGCCTTTGCCTCCTCTCTCTTTTCTCTCTGACTGAAAGGAAAGGAGAAACACCACAGCTCTTCAAA
>NW_027766103.1:0-296 GCF_054177405.1 Leptonychotes weddellii
GCCTAATACGTTTGTGGTCCTAAGTGACTGCATTTTCTCTCCTGGCCATTTTCCCTCCTTGCCTCCCAAGATCGTCCTCGCCAGTCTGACTCGCCCTGGTGAGGTGGCCCTGGGGGGGTGGGGTGCCCCGCAGCTGTGTTTTGATTGACTATGAGGGGTGGACCCTGATGAGGGAGCTTGGGGCTGGGGGTCATGACTCGGCAATGACCCAGAGCAGGGGGTAAAGGGACACAGTTTTGAAAGCCAGGGGAACCCGAGTTCGAATTCAGACCTGCCCCAGGCCAGCAGTGATCTTA
>NW_027766104.1:0-296 GCF_054177405.1 Leptonychotes weddellii
ATGTGGACAAAGGAGAACCCTTTTGCACTATCAGTGGGAATGCAAACTGGTGTAGCCACTGTAGAAAACAGTATGGAGTTTCCTCAAAATTTAAAAATAGAAGTACCCTATGATCCACCAAGTGCACTACTAAGTGTTTACCCAAAGAATAGAAAAATATGAATTTAAAGGGATACATGCACCCTGATGTTTATAGCAGCATTATGTACAATTGCCAAATTATGGAAATAGCCCAAGTGTCCATCAAGTGCTGAATGGATAAAGAAGTAGTGATTATATATACATATATATATATA
>NW_027766105.1:0-3952 GCF_054177405.1 Leptonychotes weddellii
TTCTAGAGGGGAGGGGGGTGGAGGGATGGGTTAGCCTGGTGATGGGTATTAAGGAGGGCACGTTCTGCATGGAGCACTGGGTGTTATATGCAAACAATGAATCATGGAACACTACATCAAAAAGTAATGACGTAATGTATGGTGATTAACATATTACAAAAAAAAAAATTCCCATGGGACTAGTAATGAGAACAGGGGGCAGCACTTAGCAGCTTTGCCTTAATCTACCTCAGCTCAGTCCTGTAATTCGCAGGGTCTCTGGGCCCTGCCTCCCCCTCCCCAGATCATCCACATGGCAGCTCTGAGTTGTTCCTTCTGCTTTGCCAGGTGCCCCTTTAAAGAGGGACATTAGGGCTCCATTTGGGTGACTTGCTCACTCAGATCTCGCCTGGCTGCATGAGAGCTGAGTCTCAGCCCCACAGACCGAAGAGAACCTGAGGCATAGGCCTATCCCCACTCATGAGGGGTTTTTGCACCAGGACTGGGTGAGGTCCTGAGCTGGTCCTTCCCCATTACCATGCCCTGGATCTTATCCTGAATCTGGGAAGGCTTTTGCCCACCTCAGATTCTGCCTTCCTGACCCAGACCTCTTACCTGCTTCCTGTCCCCAGGCATGTGTGCACCCTCGCTCCTGGAATGAGCTCTGAGAAGTACTTAGGAGGGTGGACAGTAGCACCTTGACCCTTCAGATGTGGCCTTGCTGGCTTCTGAGCACAGGTGAACAAATTCCTCTGGAGGCCCTGAGGCCCTGGAATTGGATCTCCTGCCCTCTGAATGGAATCATGGGCATCCTCCTGCAAAGCTGGTTGGCGGGGGGTGGGGGCGGGTGGGAGAGGGGACAGGTGCAGAGGTCCACACAGGGGGAGGAGCAGTGAGAGATGAAGTTCACAAGCCTTGAGTGCCTTGAAGTCCATGTCAGATTTTGGTGACCTTGTCCTCCTGGGACTTCATGCGATCTCCATACACAGTCTGAGATGGAGAGTGGACACCACAAATAATTCCCAGGCCCAGCTCTCCCAAATGCTGGTGGCCCCTGAGCCTGGAAGGGAAAGGTTAGAAGCCAGGACCCCTCTCTGCATTTCCTACCAGCAGTCCCCAGGCCTCTGCTGCCTGCAGGCCCTCCGAATCCTAGGGCCCAGACAGGCAGGATACAAAAAACCTTATTCAAATAATATAATATGACAAGGGCTTAAACAGCACTGACGTGCCGGGAGCAGCATTACCATAAGCATCTTACATGTATTAACACACTTAGCCCTTCCAGAAGTCCTGTGAAGTCGGTACGGCCACTCTCCATTGTAAAGGGGAGGACGCCCACACAGAGAGGTTAAGTCACTCACACAGCCGGTGCGCAGTAGAGCCTAGTTTTGAACTGAAACAAATCAGCTTTGGTGATGTTTAATCATTGCCATCAGTGTCACTCAAATGTGGTGTTGCCCACAGGCTTGTACGATGTCCTGTGGGGGTGAGAGCAGGCTTCAGAGTGGTGCTGACACCCAGCCCAGCCTCGGAAGTGCCTGCAGACGACGGGAAGGGTGCTCTAAGAGGGGGCAGCATGAAGAAGCCCAGGCTGGGAAGTGCAAGGCATGTTGAGAGGAATGAGCAGTTAGTCCGTGAGGTTTCCATATTGCTCAGGAATAAAAATCTCTTTCTGACATCAAAACTGTTGCAATTATTTTGCTTCCAAAATCTATAGATTTCGTTCGGTTTGTTCAGTGACACTTAAATGAATGTGTATTTTATCACACAGCACTTACATACAACTGTCAAAAGCCAAGATGCTGACTCAGTCTACAGATGGTGGCAAGGCAAACTTGGATCACCCATGGCCGAAGGAGCCTGGCACGCCATGGAGGCTCTGAGAGCCCAGGGCCTGAGCACATGGGGAGCTGGAGATGTGTGTGGGTACCAAGACATGGGTTGGGTTTTGTCCCGATAGCAGCTGGAGCCAGTGGAGGGTCTTGAGTGGTACAGAGACAGGATCTCTGGAGCAGTGAGGAAGATGTTGGGAAGAAGGATAGGCACGTGAGGTGGGAGGCGCTCCCTGGGGACGCCGCTGTAATAGTGCAGACAAAGGAAGAGGAGCGTGGGCAAGGGCAGGGGCAGCGGGGACAGAAAACAGAGGGCATGTGACAGTGCCAGCCAACACGTGAAGCGCTCACACCTGCCAGGCACTGATCTGAGGGCTCTGCTGACCCTCGCAACCACTGGGATTACCCTAGTTTCCAGGTAAGCCAACTGAGGCACAGGGAGGCTAAGAAGACCTGAAATGTGAAGCCAGGCACCACGGGTCTACTGCCTGTGCTAGCAGCCTATGGCCTCTTCCCCCACCGATGGTGAGATGGGTAGGGGATGGCACTGATGGGCCCTGGGGACTGTTTCACATGCCAGCGGGGAGCAAGGAAGATGAGGGGTGGGAGATGGTGGGAGATGGTGCAGAAGGCAGGGAGCGGGGTGGGCTTCTAGGAAGCTGAGGCTGGGAGACGGCCTTACTTCTCACCAGCTCTCCCATAAATCTCTGTCCCTCCCTGACAGAAACAAAACTAGAAGCGAGTAGATGCTCTCTTCCCAACAAATGATTTGAGATTTTGTATTGACACAATATAGGGACCACTGTTCAAAGATACATGATTGAAGGCAAGGTGCTAGCACATGCAAGACCTGCAAGAGGTCCCTGAGGGACACACCACCCCACCCTTACCCCAGGAAGGTGGCAGAGCCCCCTGTCCCCATGCCTGTCGTGGAGAGGTTAGGACCCACCTTCTGGCCCTGGCATACATTCATTCTAGGGAAGGGAATGGTGAGGCAGAAGAGGAGAAAGGTGCCAAGAAGTCAGCTGCCACCAAGTCCTGCCACAGCGGCCAGGGACCCATCTGGGGAGAGCTGGAAGGCAGTGCAGATGGCCTCCTGTGTCCTAGTGGGAGAATGTGAGCAGATGGGCATGCATAAGGCTGCCTGTTGCAATAGGCATGCTCCAGCTTGAAGCCTCCTGGGAAGGTCCTCAGGGACAGCTATGCTCAGTTTACAGAGCTACATAGACAAGGGTCTCAGTGTCCCAACTCTCTTTGCACCAGTACTGGTGTCCCCTTCCCTGACATCTTGTCTCCACTTATTCTTCGAGCACTGAGGACAGGCAGAGGCCCCTGCACAGCCCCTGTTCCTAAGGATCAGCTCTGTCCATTGCAAGAGAAAGTCAGTACAGGCAGTATGAGAGGCAATGAGAGACAGAGAGAGAGAGAGAGAGTCCTGCGAGTAGCTACCTAGGGAAGGAGCACTCTGAAGGGCCTGTCTGATCCTTGCTCTGCCCTCCCCACGGAGAGCACACTGGGGAGTCAGAGCCATACCAGCCTCTGCTGCCGGCCCTCAGGAGGCAGTCAGTAGCACTGGGCACAGAAACATGGGCCCAGAGGGGCGGAGAAAGATGGCAGAGGAGTAGGAGACCTGGATTTCATCTGGTTTCATGAATTCAGCTGGATAGCAATCAAACCATTCTGAACACCTACAAACTCAACAGGAGATCGAAGAAAACAATAGCAGCAACTCTCTGAACAGAAAAGCGACCACTTTCTGGAAGGTAGGACGTGCGGAGAAGTGAATCTGAGGTGATATTCGGGAGGATAGATGGCGGGGGAGGGGCCTCCGTCGGCCGCTTCTGGCAAGTGATAGAGCCGCGGAGCACAAAATTGGAACTTTTAGAAGTCAGCTCCCCTGAGGGACGTGGCTCCAGTGGCTAAGCGGGGGGTAGAACCCTTGTGGGACAGTGTGGTCTCAGGACCCTCGGGGTCACAGAAAGACCAGGGGTGCCTGAGTGTGGCAGAGCTCCCAGGTAACGGAGCAGGGAAGCCGGCTGCAGAGGCGGAGCCCAGGCGCGGGCTCTCAGCTCGGGGTTGCCATAAACCGTGATCCGTGGCACAGTCGGGCCACTGCTCCTCCAGCAGGGACCCAACAAGCG
>NW_027766106.1:0-296 GCF_054177405.1 Leptonychotes weddellii
GACAGAGACACAGCAAGAGAAGGGACACAAGCAGGGGCAGAGGGAGAGGGAGAACCAGACTCCCTGCTGAGCAAGGAGCCCAATGCGGGGCTCGATCCCAGGACCCCGGGATCATGACCTGAGCCGAAGGCAGACTGAGTCACCCAGGCGCCCCTCCCCACTTGCTTTTAATGAATTAGTATCTTTCCTCTCTGGCCTTCCTTTGTGCTTTAGCATCTCATTTTAGCACTTACCACAGTGTTGTAATTGCTAAGGAACTATGTCTTTTTCATATCCATAGCTTCAGTTCTGAAAAC
>NW_027766107.1:0-296 GCF_054177405.1 Leptonychotes weddellii
AAAAGATAAACTGAGGTACCCTAAAATTTTCAAGAATTTATTTGCACATACATCGTTTTGAATCAGGCAGTATCAAACTGAAAGTGATAGGAGCACGCCACCAACAGGAGCTAATGGAGAGGTTTTTATAGAGAAGACCCTGAAGCAAAGCAAGGAAATTATTTGATTAGCTATAACTTAAGCAGTTGCCTTGTATGGCAAAGCTAAGGTGGCTTTTTGTTATTAATTGTTCTTAAGTTTTATTTTCTCTGATTGGGGTGCATTGATTTTGGGTTAGGTTTTGGTTTGCTTTGATA
>NW_027766108.1:0-296 GCF_054177405.1 Leptonychotes weddellii
TAGGAAAATACATTTATCAAAAGTGACAAGTTATGATAAAAAGCATAAATTTATAAACAAATTTTATTAGAAGAAATGAAGAAATGTAACCCTCTCACAGAACAGCATCAGTCATAGAAAGTTTCGCAGAAGAATTCTACCAAAAAGATGGAAAGTTTCAAGTTAGTAAATGGGACACATACAACATTTGGATCAAAACCTGAAGGAAAATGTACAAAAAGAGCTGTAGACAAATCTGAGTAATGAATATTGATTTAAAATTTTTAAATATTAGCAGAAACCAACAGCATATTAAA
>NW_027766109.1:0-296 GCF_054177405.1 Leptonychotes weddellii
GTCTTACCATTTTTACTCTTTACCATGTTTACTCTTTTGTCCTGAGTGCCAGTTTTGGACATTTTATCCATTTTTCTGTTTGCTTGACTTCCGTTCATTTTCCTCCACCATTTGAGGTCAGAGATTAAGTCTGGGATCCCTGCTTCATCCCAGGACCCAGCACAGCACCAGGCACAGAATAGGTTCTTAATGTGCATGTATTGAATGGATTATTAGAGGGTGTGACGTTAGGGAGGGATTGGGCAGGGACCTGATTACATCAAAATTTTGCTTAAATGGGAGGACCCTAAACCCAA
>NW_027766110.1:0-296 GCF_054177405.1 Leptonychotes weddellii
AGCTCATTTTATTTAAAATAATTACAACAAAATAAAAGCAACATGAATTCAACTGCCATTCCCTTAAAAACACTGTATGCTTACTCACTGGAAAAATTTGCAAAGGATGCCCTGTATTTTTCATTTGATAAGGTGGTTATAATTCAGCCAATATCAGAATGCCCATTTTGGAGCTATGCTGGAAGTCTTCAATGGTCCCAAAATTCATAACATCGACAGCATGGCATCAATCATTTGCTCTAAAATTCCCTAAACCAAATGAGTCTTTGTTCTTTTAAGTTGCTTTAAGACCCCAA
>NW_027766111.1:0-296 GCF_054177405.1 Leptonychotes weddellii
GTTATTAAAATTATATATAAAGAAGAAAATAAAAAAGTAGTATGCAATTACTATACTGTTCTCAGTACAGAAAACCTTAGCTCTCCTATTTCCAAATAATAATTTTTATAAAGGCAAGATGCAGCAAAACAAAAACAAATGAAGGCTTGGGGTAAGACATATTTACATGTTGGGCTGAATTTAGATTATTTTGCAGATTCCCCCCAGCTTTAAATGTGTTAAAACTTGGTTGTATTTTTTAAATGGGTATAAAAAGGCCATCATTGAATGATTAGCATATGTAGCATATGAGATGA
>NW_027766112.1:0-296 GCF_054177405.1 Leptonychotes weddellii
GATCTCATGACCCTGAGATCATGACCTGAGCCTAAATCAAGAGTCGGATGTTTAACTGACTGTGCCACCCAGGAACAACCCCCAAATTCTACTTTAAAAAAAAAATATCCATTTACTCTAATTACCATTTTAAATTCTAACCAGTAAAGCACCATATACCCTTACACAAGTATGCCAGAAGTTCATTTTTATAGGAGAAAACTGATAAAATAAATTCCATCTTGGTTTTCTTGCTAGGTTCCCTAATTTTAAAATAATATCAGAAGTTTACCCACATGAATAAAGTGCTCAAACAC
>NW_027766113.1:0-296 GCF_054177405.1 Leptonychotes weddellii
GTGAAATTTCATTACTCTCTATCAGCATTCTCAAAGATTTGTATGCTTAAGGTCCTCCTAGGGTGCTTGTTAAAAAAAAAAAAATCTTATTCCTAGATGTTATCTCCGAAGATACTGACTCTGAAGATCTCAGGTAGGGTCTAGCAACCTCCATTTTAAACCAGAACCCCTGTTGGTTCCATTGTCAGAGATCTGCATACCATCTTTTGAGAAACATCGTTATAAAGTGATGGGCAACATACATAAATCAATCCATCCAAGTATTCTTTCAAAACCTGCAATAAAATGGATGAACA
>NW_027766114.1:0-296 GCF_054177405.1 Leptonychotes weddellii
AAACTAATGATGTAATGTATGGGGATTAACATAAGAATAAAAAAAAAAAAAGAAGGCAACAAACTTCCTGATTTCAATCTATAATACAAATCTATAATAATTTAAACAGTACAGTACTGGCATAGAAATAGACATATAGATCAATAGAACAGAATCAAGAGCTTAATAATAAACCCCGGCTTGCATATTAATATTTGACAAGGGAGCCAAGAATACTCAATGGGGAAAGGATAGTTTTTTTTAACAAATTATGTTGGGAAAACTGCATAACCACAGGCAGAAAAATTAAATTGAAC
>NW_027766115.1:0-296 GCF_054177405.1 Leptonychotes weddellii
AACTAGGCAATGCAAGCCCAGCAAGGACAGACGCTGAGCCTGAGGTGGAGTCCCAGAAGGCTCAAAGGAGCCTGAGAAAAGTTCATCAGGGACACAGTCTTTGTCAGAAGGACGCACAGCCAGGAGAACTGGGATAGTTTTTGTCATGAAGGCTAAAAACAAAGTTCTAAGATTCAGACTAGCAAATTTAATTAACAAGTTCATATCGTAAGTTTAAACTCAGAAATTTCTTTCACCTGTGACATCTATTTGATAAGTTTTTAGGATTATAATTTGTAAAATTACCAAGTCAGTCA
>NW_027766116.1:0-3952 GCF_054177405.1 Leptonychotes weddellii
GTTCAGAGAGTTGTTGCTATTCCTTTCTTCGATCTCCTGTTGAGTTTGTAGGTGTTCAGAATGGTTTGATCCCTATCCAGCTGAATTCCTGAGAGGAGACGAAATCCAGGTCTCCTACTCCTCCGCCATCTTGCTCCGCCCCCAGTCATACTCAGTCTTATTAGTATTCAATACTACATGCTATCCATTTTATTCCAACTAGATTGGCCAATATTAAAAAAATCAAACTACCAAGTGTTGCATAAAATGTGGAATAATGAGACATAGAAACTGTTGATTGGTGTTTAGAAATTGGTGCAACCGCTTTAGCAGAGAATCTGATGCTATCTTGAAAATTTGTAGATGAGCACACTTATAATTCAGCAACTTCACTCTAAGTATATCCTCTAGAACAGGGGTTTTCAACCTTGATACTATTGACATTTGGGACTAGATGATTCTTTTTTGTGCAGAGCTGTACTGTGCATTTTAGGCTATTTATCAGCATTCTTAGTTGCTATCCACTAGCCAGTATCAGCTTTCTGCCTCTACTTCCTCCACCCATTCCCCTGGTTGTGACAACAAAAAATGTATCCAAAATTGCCAAATGCCCCCTGAGAGGCAAACTTGTCCTTATTGAGAATTACTGCTCTAGAGAAATTGTTGTATGCTTGTAGCAGGAAACATGCAAAAAATGTTCATGATAGAATTATTCTCAACAACAATGAAAATCTGGAAATTCTTCAAGTATTAATCAATAGTAGAATGGATAAATAAATTGTGGTACATTCATACAATGGAATACTATACAGTAGTGAAGATGAGTGGACTACAACTTTGGAAATCTTTAAAATATAATACTTCTATTATTTTATTTTGCAAGTTCCTTCAAGTTTTGTCATTCTTTATGTCCCTTCCCTCCCATTCCATATTTCACCCTAGTTAGTTTGGGAGCTCTTTAAAGGATGAGACTATGTCTCATTTCCTTGGTACCACCCATACCTTGTGTTTAGTGGACACTAGGGTTTCAGTAAACACTGGCTGGCTGGAAAGCACCCTTCTTCCATCTTTTGCACCATTCATATCCCAGATCAAGAATGAAGCAAACCATTTACAGGTCATTGAATGGATTTGGACTATCTGTAAACTAAACCTGTTCAACATATTCAAAAGGACCAGGATCTAGTTTCTTTGGAGATTTGAGAAAAAGACAAGGGAAGCTGGAGAAGCCATGTGCAGGAATAAGGAGAAGAAAGGATGGGCTCAAAACTGAGCTGAGAGGTTGCGGTGTGAAGGTCTGTCTGGGGCTAATATTAAAGGGGGGAAAAGGTAATAGAAATGGCACCAGGCTGATTAAGTAAAATTTTCTCTCTGTTGACTTTGCCAATTCACATAATCTCTTCGAGCTGCCCTTCATCTGTTAACTCTGTCATATGAAGGAGGCAATTTCTTTGATTCTCTGATTCCGATTTGATTGACTGAAATTGAAGTTGTGAGCCAGAGAGCTAAAAAACCCGGAAGGATATTTTACAACCAAGCACTGCACGCCCTCCAGTGGTAGAAAACCAGTAACTCAGTGAAAATGGAGAATGGAATTTTTGCCTAAAATAGATTTTGTGAAGTATTATATAATGCTTTTCTTTTTGCTCTCAACTGGATACTTAGTATTCTCTACAGATTTTTAAAATGCTACAGTGCTGTGAATGAGTGTTATTGTAATGTTATCAATATCCAGAATGTCAGAGCTGAAATTAATCATAAAAATAGTGTATCCAAGTTTTCATTACACCCAAGAAAGGAAGTTCAAGAGGTAAAGGGACAGGTGTGCATTGTGGCCTCTATCTTTCGGCTCCCTGTTCAGTGCTCACGCTTCTCTGCATCTTGGGTTCCCTATAGCAGTCGTTCTTGAACATTTGCCTTGGCCATGACCCAGTTTGGGGCATTATTGGGGATAATGATAACAATTTTCAGTTACTGAGTCTTGCTCTTTGCAGAGCACTATTCTAAGTGCTTCACGTCTATTTCTTATTAATTCTCACAGCAACCTCATGAGATCGTATAATTATCCTTATTTTGTAGATGAAGAAACTGAGGCTCAGAGGATATTAAGGGTGTTACTAAAAGAAGTAAATGATTTGTCTCTGCCCTCAAGCCATTTACAGCCTAGATGGAAAGACAAGCTTGCCTATCTCGGCTGGAAGGAAAGATACATCTATAAATGATCTGTGGCTAATTTGTCCAGCACACAGAGTTTTGGAGCTAGGGCACTAAGGCCTGAGACAGGACGTGGGTTTTCTAAGTGGATTTTTTTGTAATGTTGGTGGATGGGACTCGCATCAGCACATTTAAGCTCAAGGGTGACCAATAGGCTTCATCTTACATAATTATTCCTATGGAGTAGCATCTGTATTGTGCTCTATCCATAATGGTCATACCTAGGCTCAGGAGGAAAATGCGTTTGAACAATTAGTGATCTCCACTATGGGTAAAGGATGGGGGTGGTTGGTGTGATGCTACATAATTGCCATAATTGCTCCAACTGAGCTAAATTCTCCAAAGCATGCACATTCGACAGTGCTGTCTGCAGGCACAGAAGCAAGGGCGTCTCTTGGGAGCTTCACAGAAATGCAGAAACTCAGGCTGCTTTCCAGACCTACTGAAGGAGAATCTTCATCGTAATTAAAGCCTGAAGGGATTTGTGTGCCCATTAATGTTAGAAAGGTGCTGCTATAAAGCTTATTTACAAATACATTTGCAAATGTGACATTTCAGAGGACAAGGCCTGCATTCTGCTGCATTGATTCCATGCTGTGATTTTTTTCTTTTCTCCCCTTTTAAAAATTTTATTTTCAAATGATCATACAGTAAAATTGATTTATTTTTGCTGTACAGTTCTATGAATTTTATATGAACCACCATCACAGTCAGGACTCAATACTATTCAGTCATCATAAAAAAACTTGCTCATGCTAGTTCTCTACAAGCCCTCTCTGCCCCCATCCTGAATCCCTAGTGACCACTGGTCTAATCTCTGTCACCATACAGATGGTCCCCAACTTATGATGCTTCGACTTGGTAGTTTTTTGACTTCATGATGGTGGGAAAGCAAGACATTAAGTAGAAACTGTACTTCAAATTTTGAATTTGGATCTTTTCCTGGACTAGTGATAGGCAGTATGGTCTTCTCTGGTGAAACTAGGCAGGGCAATGAGCCTCAGCTTCCAGTCAGCCCCGTAATCAAGAGGGTAAACAATCAGTGCACTCACAACCATCCTGTACCCATCAACCATTCTGTTTTTCACTTTCAGTATGGTATCCAATAAGTTACCTGAGATATTCCACACTTTGTTATAAAATAGGCTTCATATTAGATGACTGTCTCCAACTGTAGGCTAACGTACATTGAGCACATTAAAGTTAGGCTAGTTGAAGCTATGGTGTTTGGTAGGTTAGGTGCATTAAGTGCATTTTTGACCTATGATATCTTCAATTTACAAAGGGTTTATTGGGAAGTAACCCCATCCTAAGTTGAGGAAGATGTGTAGTTTGTCTTTTTGAGAAAGTTACATAAATGGAACCATACTATGTGTAACTTTTTTTTTTTTAAGATTTTATTTATTTATTTGAGAGAGAGAGAGTAAGCAGGGTGAGGAGCAGAGGGACAAGCAGACTCCATGCTGAGCACAGAGCCTGATATGGGGCTCAATCTCATGATCCTGAGATTATGACCTGAGTCAAAACCAAGAGTTGGATGATTAACCAACTGAGCCCCCCGGGTGCCCCTGTGTGTAACTTTTGAGACTGGATTCTTTTTTTTTTTTTTTTTTAAGATTTTATTTATTTATTTGAGAGAGAGAGACTGAGAGAGAGAGAGCATGAAAGGGGGAAGGGTCGGAGGGAGAAGCAGACTCCCTGCCGAGCAGGGAGCCCGATGCGGGACTTGATCCAGGGACTCCAGGATCATGACCTGAGC
>NW_027766117.1:0-296 GCF_054177405.1 Leptonychotes weddellii
CCAAGAAAGCATAACAGTAAAAAATCTGTGGGTGTTTAATGACAGAGTACAAAATACATGAAGCAAAAACTTAGGGTACTAAAAGGAGAAAGGAAAATCTACAAAGTTGGGTTTAAAAAAATTTTTTTGAAGATTTTATTTATTTATTTGAGAGAGAGAGAGAGAGAGCACAGAGGGATAAGCAGGCTCCCCGCTGCGCAGAGAGCCCAATGCAGGGGTCAATCCCAGCACCTTGAGATCATGATCTGAGCCAAAAGCAGACGCTTAACTGACAGCCACCCAGATGCCCATACAAA
>NW_027766118.1:0-296 GCF_054177405.1 Leptonychotes weddellii
TGGACTACCAGTACAAAAGTAAATTGATACAACCTTTTTGGTGAACAATTTGGCAATATTTTTCAAAAGGTGCATATTTAAACCCGGGAATTCCATGTCTAAGTGTTTGTCCTATAAAAAAATGTACACATACACACAGTGCAATGTAAAAGAATCCTCATTGTGGCCATGCTTATTATAGCATAATGCTGGAAATGACCCAAATGTCCATCTGCAGAAAAACTGGGAGATAAATCAGTGTACCACCATTCTGGTAGAGAGTCCCCACATTTCCTGGATAGCAAAGAACAAGGTAA
>NW_027766119.1:0-296 GCF_054177405.1 Leptonychotes weddellii
GCAGCCCTCGCTTACTTGGGTCACTCAACAGCTACCTGTAGCGCATCTACTGGACGGGGCAGCCACCCAGGTGCCCCTAGGGCTATGGCAGTGAGGCCCTCGCAGCTTACAGTCCAGGCCAGGGACCAGTCCAGCAAGCTTGCTGGTGGCTGGTGCAGTGAGGAACTCAGGCTCTGCCAGGGCAGCACGGGGGGGGGGGGTGAGGGCCACAGGCTCGGCCAAGGGGACACTGGACACTGCAGAGCGTGGGCCTCGCCGGTGCTTGGGAACCGTCCTCCTGCTGAGTGGAGCATGGC
>NW_027766120.1:0-296 GCF_054177405.1 Leptonychotes weddellii
AAGTAGTTTGTATTGGGGCGCCTGGCTGGCTCAGTTGTTAGAGCATTGCAAGTCTTCATCTCAGGATTGTGATTTCGAGCCCTATGATGGGTGTAGAGGTTACTTAAAAATAAAATATTTTTTTAAAGTAATTTGTATTTCCCAATAACCTGTTGCTGATATTCAGAGTATTTGTAACTTCATAGGTGAGGCAGAAAAGTATAGTGCCTATTGTCAATTCTATTTCCATATGACCTATTCGTACTGTTTCTGTTTTGGTAATTTGAGGATATATTGAAAGGCAGACACCATTGCTA
>NW_027766121.1:0-296 GCF_054177405.1 Leptonychotes weddellii
CAACTGAGAAAGACATTTGTGACTTGGGGAAATGGGAATATGGTGGCATGTTAAAGGTGGGCTAAAATTATGATTCAGGAAATGTTCTTAGAGATTCCTGGTGAAATACAATCGGTGCAATTTTGCTTTTATGATTTCCACTAGAGGACTCCAGCAAAAAAGGGGGAGGACACAGAGGGCAATAAATGAAGCCAAGTGTAACAAAATGCTGATAACCGTGGAATCTAGGTGATGGTGTATGGACATTCACTTTATGTACTCTTTTCTGTAACTTAATTTAAATAAAAAGAACAAAG
>NW_027766122.1:0-296 GCF_054177405.1 Leptonychotes weddellii
TGGAGCCTGCTTAAGATTCTCTCTCTCCCTCTCCCTCTGCCTCCCACCTCTCTCGCATGCTCTCTCTCTCAAAAACAAACCAACAACAACAACAACAAAAAAACAAACAAACCTTCCTTCAGATAATAGTTTTCTGGCCCTGAGTCATGGGCTGTCATGAATAAGTTCTGTGCATGATACTAGTACCAAGTTCACTAAGCCTTCCAATCACAAGGAAACAAGAAAATCAGGAGTTGTAGGTTGCTAACATCTCTATTCTATAAGCAAGCAACCCATTTTTAGTAACATATAGGACA
>NW_027766123.1:0-296 GCF_054177405.1 Leptonychotes weddellii
AAGCCCTATGAATGTTCCCTCTGCCATAGAAGGTACCGCCAGTCGTCCACCTACCACCGCCACCTGAGGACTCACCAGAAAAGTGCCTTCAGAGGTATTCCCTCCACACCAGAAGCTTCCTTGGGTGCAGCCCCAATGGAATGATACATGAGTATCAATGCAAATATGTATATTTCCGTAGTACTTCCCTATTTAGAACGATAGCTCTATTTAGAACATACACTTTCCTGATTATATTTTCCATTTATTGTCTTCACTAAAAAGTTTAAGGAGGAATTTCTCAGTTCACTAGAGTA